>NW_027663615.1:0-279000 GCF_964034855.1 Anser brachyrhynchus | reverse complement strand
AGTGCATCCCCAGTGGTGCCAGTGCACTCTCTGGACTCACTGCACTGCATCCCCAGTGGTACCTGTGCGCTCTCTGGAGTCACAGCACTGCATCCCCAGTAGTGCCAGTGCAATCTCTGGACTCACCGCACTGCATCCCCAGTGGTGCCAGTGCACTCTCTGGACTCACTGAAGTGCATTCTCAGTGGTGCCAGTGCACTCTCTGGACTCACTGCACTGCATCCCCAGTGGTGCCAGTGCACTCTCTGGACTCACTGAACTGCATCCCCAGTGGTGCCAGTGCACTCTCTTGGGTCACCGCACTGCATCCCCTGTGGTGCAAGAGCACTCACTGGACTCACTGCAGTGCATCCCCAGTGGTGCCAGTGCACTCTCTGGACTCACTGCACTGCATCCCCAGTGCTGCCAGTGCACTCTCTGGACTCACTGCACTGCATCCCCAGTGGTGCCTGTGCGCTCTCTGGAGTCACAGCACTGCATCCCCAGTGGTGCCAGTGCAATCTCTGGACTCACTGCAGTGCATCCCCAGTGGTGCCAGTGCACTCTCTGGACTCACTGAAGTGCATTCTCAGTGGTGCCAATGCACTCTCTGGACTCACTGCACTGCATCTCCAGTGGTGCCAGTGCACTCTCTGGACTCACTGCACTGCATCCCCAGTGCTGCCAGTGCACTCTCTTGAGTCACCGCACTGCATCCCCTGTGGTGAAAGAGCACTCTCTGGACTCACAGCAGTGCATCACCAGTGGTGCCAGTGCACTCTCTGGACTCACTGCACTACATCCCCAGTGGTGCTAGTGCACTGTGTGGACTCACTGTACTGCATTCCCTCTGGTGCCAGTGCAATCTCTGGACTCACTGCAGTGCATCCCCAGTGGTGCCAGTGCACTCTCAGGACTCACTGCACTGCATCCCCAGTGGTGCCAGTGCACTCTCTGGACTCACTGCACTGCATCCCCAGTAGTGACAGTGCACTCTCTGGACTCACTGCAGTGCATCCCCAGTGGTGCCAGTGCACTCTCTGGACTCACTGCACTGCATCCCCAGTAGTGCCAGTGCACTCTCTGGACTCACTGCACTGCATCCCCAGTGGTGCCAGTGCACTCACTGGATTCACTGCACTGCATCCCCAGTGGTGCCAGTGCACTCTCTGGACTCACTGCACTGCATCCCCAGTGGTGCCAGTGCACTCTCTGGACTCACTGCAGTGCATCCCCAGTGGTGCCAGTGCACTCTCTGGACTCACTGCAGTGCATCCCCAGTGGTGCCAGTGCACTCTCTGGACTCACTGCAGTGCATCCCCACTGGTGCTAGTGCACTCTCTGGACTCACTGCAGTGCATCCCCAGTGGTGCCAGTGCAGTCTCTGGACTCACTGCAGTGCATCCCCAGTGGTGCCACTGCACTCTCTGGACTCACTGCAGTGCATCCCCAGTGGTGCCAGTGCACTCTCTGGACTCATTGAAGTGCATTCTCAGTGGTGCCAGTGCACTCTCTGGATTCACTGCAGTGCATCCCCAGTGGTGCCAGTACACTCACTGGACTCACTGCACTGCATCCCCAGTGGTGCCAGTGCACTCTCTGGACTCACTAAACTGCATCCCCAGTGGTGCCACTGCACTCTCTGGACTCACTGCACTGCTTCCCCAGTGGTGCCAGTGCACTCACTGGACTCACTGCAGTGCATCCCCACTGGTGCCAGTGCACTCTTTGGGCTCACTGCAGTGCATCCCCAGTGGTGCCAGTGCACTCTCTGGACTCACTGCACTGCATCCCCAGTGGTGCCAGTGCGCTCTCTGGAGTCACAGCACTGCATCCCCAGTGGTGCCAGTGCACTCTCTGGACTCACTGCACTGCATCCCCAGTGGTGCCAGTGCACTCTCTGGACTCACTGCAGTGCATCCCCAGTGGTGTCACTGCACTCTCTGGAATCACTGCAGTGCATCCCCAGTGGTGCCAGTGCACTTCACTGGACTCACTGTACTGCATCATCGGTGGTGCCAGTGCACTCTCTGGACTCACTGCACTGCATCCCCGGTGGTGCCAGTGCAGTCTCTGGACTCACTGCACTGCAGGCCCAGTAGTACCAGTGCACTCACTGGATTCACTGTACTGCATCACCAGTGGTGCCACTGCACTCTCTGGACTCACTGCACTGCTTTCCCAGTGGTGCCAGTGCACTCTCTGGACTCACTGCACTGCATCCCCAGTGGTGCCAGTGCACTCTCTGGACTCACTGAACTGCATCCCCAGTGGTGCCAGTGCACTCTCTTGGGTCACCGCACTGCATCCCCTGTGGTGCAAGAGCACTCACTGGACTCACTGCAGTGCATCCCCAGTGGTGCCAGTGCACTCTCTGGACTCACTGCACTGCATCCCCAGTGCTGCCAGTGCACTCTCTGGACTCACTGCACTGCATCCCCAGTGGTGCCTGTGCGCTCTCTGGAGTCACAGCACTGCATCCCCAGTGGTGCCAGTGCAATCTCTGGACTCACTGCAGTGCATCCCCAGTGGTGCCAGTGCACTCTCTGGACTCACTGAAGTGCATTCTCAGTGGTGCCAATGCACTCTCTGGACTCACTGCACTGCATCTCCAGTGGTGCCAGTGCACTCTCTGGACTCACTGCACTGCATCCCCAGTGCTGCCAGTGCACTCTCTTGAGTCACCGCACTGCATCCCCTGTGGTGCAAGAGCACTCTCTGGACTCACAGCAGTGCATCACCAGTGGTGCCAGTGCACTCTCTGGACTCACTGCACTACATCCCCAGTGGTGCTAGTGCACTGTGTGGACTCACTGTACTGCATTCCCTCTGGTGCCAGTGCAATCTCTGGACTCACTGCAGTGCATCCCCAGTGGTGCCAGTGCACTCTCAGGACTCACTGCACTGCATCCCCAGTGGTGCCAGTGCACTCTCTGGACTCACTGCACTGCATCCCCAGTAGTGACAGTGCACTCTCTGGACTCACTGCAGTGCATCCCCAGTGGTGCCAGTGCACTCTCTGGACTCACTGCACTGCATCCCCAGTAGTGCCAGTGCACTCTCTGGACTCACTGCACTGCATCCCCAGTGGTGCCAGTGCACTCACTGGATTCACTGCACTGCATCCCCAGTGGTGCCAGTGCACTCTCTGGACTCACTGCACTGCATCCCCAGTGGTGCCAGTGCACTCTCTGGACTCACTGCAGTGCATCCCCAGTGGTGCCAGTGCACTCTCTGGACTCACTGCAGTGCATCCCCAGTGGTGCCAGTGCACTCTCTGGACTCACTGCAGTGCATCCCCACTGGTGCTAGTGCACTCTCTGGACTCACTGCAGTGCATCCCCAGTGGTGCCAGTGCAGTCTCTGGACTCACTGCAGTGCATCCCCAGTGGTGCCACTGCACTCTCTGGACTCACTGCAGTGCATCCCCAGTGGTGCCAGTGCACTCTCTGGACTCATTGAAGTGCATTCTCAGTGGTGCCAGTGCACTCTCTGGACTCACTGCAGTGCATCCCCAGTGGTGCCAGTACACTCACTGGACTCACTGCACTGCATCCCCAGTGGTGCCAGTGCACTCTCTGGACTCACTAAACTGCATCCCCAGTGGTGCCACTGCACTCTCTGGACTCACTGCACTGCTTCCCCAGTGGTGCCAGTGCACTCACTGGACTCACTGCAGTGCATCCCCACTGGTGCCAGTGCACTCTTTGGGCTCACTGCAGTGCATCCCCAGTGGTGCCAGTGCACTCTCTGGACTCACTGCACTGCATCCCCAGTGGTGCCAGTGCGCTCTCTGGAGTCACAGCACTGCATCCCCAGTGGTGCCAGTGCACTCTCTGGACTCACTGCACTGCATCCCCAGTGGTGCCAGTGCACTCTCTGGACTCACTGCAGTGCATCCCCAGTGGTGTCACTGCACTCTCTGGAATCACTGCAGTGCATCCCCAGTGGTGCCAGTGCACTTCACTGGACTCACTGTACTGCATCATCGGTGGTGCCAGTGCACTCTCTGGACTCACTGCACTGCATCCCCGGTGGTGCCAGTGCAGTCTCTGGACTCACTGCACTGCAGGCCCAGTAGTACCAGTGCACTCACTGGATTCACTGTACTGCATCACCAGTGGTGCCACTGCACTCTCTGGACTCACTGCACTGCTTTCCCAGTGGTGCCAGTGCACTCTCTGGACTCACTGCACTACATCCCCAGTGGTGCTAGTGCACTGTGTGGACTCACTGTACTGCATTCCCTCTGGTGCCAGTGCAATCTCTGGACTCACTGCAGTGCATCCCCAGTGGTGCCAGTGCACTCTCAGGACTCACTGCACTGCATCCCCAGTGGTGCCAGTGCACTCTCTGGACTCACTGCACTGCATCCCCAGTAGTGACAGTGCACTCTCTGGACTCACTGCAGTGCATCCCCAGTGGTGCCAGTGCACTCTCTGGACTCACTGCACTGCATCCCCAGTAGTGCCAGTGCACTCTCTGGACTCACTGCACTGCATCCCCAGTGGTGCCAGTGCACTCACTGGATTCACTGCACTGCATCCCCAGTGGTGCCAGTGCACTCTCTGGACTCACTGCACTGCATCCCCAGTGGTGCCAGTGCACTCTCTGGACTCACTGCACTGCATCACCAGTGGTGCCAGTGCACTCTCTGGACTCACTGCAGTGCATCCCCAGTGGTGCCAGTGCACTCTCTGGACTCACTGCAGTGCATCCCCACTGGTGCTAGTGCACTCTCTGGACTCACTGCAGTGCATCCCCAGTGGTGCCAGTGCAGTCTCTGGACTCACTGCAGTGCATCCCCAGTGGTGCCACTGCACTCTCTGGACTCACTGCAGTGCATCCCCAGTGGTGCCAGTGCACTCTCTGGACTCATTGAAGTGCATTCTCAGTGGTGCCAGTGCACTCTCTGGACTCACTGCAGTGCATCCCCAGTGGTGCCAGTACACTCACTGGACTCACTGCACTGCATCCCCAGTGGTGCCAGTGCACTCTCTGGACTCACTAAACTGCATCCCCAGTGGTGCCACTGCACTCTCTGGACTCACTGCACTGCTTCCCCAGTGGTGCCAGTTCACTCACTGGACTCACTGCAGTGCATCCCCACTGGTGCCAGTGCACTCTTTGGGCTCACTGCAGTGCATCCCCAGTGGTGCCAGTGCACTCTCTGGACTCACTGCACTGCATCCCCAGTGGTGCCAGTGCGCTCTCTGGAGTCACAGCACTGCATCCCCAGTGGTGCCAGTGCACTCTCTGGACTCACTGCACTGCATCCCCAGTGGTGCCAGTGCACTCTCTGGACTCACTGCAGTGCATCCCCAGTGGTGTCACTGCACTCTCTGGAATCACTGCAGTGCATCCCCAGTGGTGCCAGTGCACTTCACTGGACTCACTGTACTGCATCATCGGTGGTGCCAGTGCACTCTCTGGACTCACTGCACTGCATCCCCGGTGGTGCCAGTGCAGTCTCTGGACTCACTGCACTGCAGGCCCAGTAGTACCAGTGCACTCACTGGATTCACTGTACTGCATCCCCACTGGTGCCAGTGCACTCTCTGGGCTCTCTGCAGTGCATCCCCAGTGGTGCCAGTGCACTCTCTGGACTCACTGCACTGCATCCCCAGTGGTGCCTGTGCGCTCTCTGGAGTCACTGCACTGCATTCTCATTGGTGCCAGTGCACTCTCTGGAGTCACAGCACTGCATCCCCAGTAGTGCCAGTGCAATCTCTGGACTCACTGCACTGCATCCCCAGTGGTGCCAGTGCACTCTCTGGACTCACTGAAGTGCATTCTCAGTGGTGCCAGTGCACTCTCTGGACTCACTGCACTGCATCCCCAGTGGTGCCAGTGCACTCTCTGGACTCACTGAACTGCATCCCCAGTGGTGCCAGTGCACTCTCTTGAGTCACCGCACTGCATCCCCTGTGGTTCAAGAGCACTCACTGGACTCACTGCAGTGCATCCCCAGTGGTGCCAGTGCACTCTCTGGACTCACTGCACTGCATCCCCAGTGCTGCCAGTGCACTCTCTGGACTCACTGCACTGCATCCCCAGTGGTGCCTGTACGCTCTCTGGAGTCACAGCACTGCATCCCCAGTGGTGCCAGTGCAATCTCTGGACTCACTGCAGTGCATCCCCAGTGGTGCCAGTGCACTCTCTGGACTCACTGAAGTGCATTCTCAGTGGTGCCAATGCACTCTCTGGACTCACTGCACTGCATCTCCAGTGGTGCCAGTGCACTCTCTGGACTCACTGCACTGCATCCCCAGTGCTGCCAGTGCACTCTCTTGAGTCACCGCACTGCATCCCCTGTGGTGCAAGAGCACTCTCTGGACTCACAGCAGTGCATCACCAGTGGTGCCAGTGCACTCTCTGTACTCACTGCACTGCATCCCCAGTGGTGCCAGTGCACTCTCTGGACTCACTGCACTACATCCCCAGTGGTGCTAGTGCACTGTGTGGACTCACTGTACTGCATTCCCTCTGGTGCCAGTGCAATCTCTGGACTCACTGCAGTGCATCCCCAGTGGTGCCAGTGCACTCTCAGGACTCACTGCACTGCATCCCCAGTGGTGCCAGTGCACTCTCTGGACTCACTGCACTGCATCCCCAGTAGTGACAGTGCACTCTCTGGACTCACTGCAGTGCATCCCCAGTGGTGCCAGTGCACTCTCTGGACTCACTGCACTGCATCCCCAGTAGTGCCAGTGCACTCTCTGGACTCACTGCACTGCATCCCCAGTGGTGCCAGTGCACTCACTGGATTCACTGCACTGCATCCCCAGTGGTGCCAGTGCACTCTCTGGACTCACTGCACTGCATCCCCAGTGGTGCCAGTGCACTCTCTGGACTCACTGCAGTGCATCCCCAGTGGTGCCAGTGCACTCTCTGGACTCACTGCAGTGCATCCCCAGTGGTGCCAGTGCACTCTCTGGACTCACTGCAGTGCATCCCCACTGGTGCTAGTGCACTCTCTGGACTCACTGCAGTGCATCCCCAGTGGTGCCAGTGCAGTCTCTGGACTCACTGCAGTGCATCCCCAGTGGTGCCACTGCACTCTCTGGACTCACTGCAGTGCATCCCCAGTGGTGCCAGTGCACTCTCTGGACTCATTGAAGTGCATTCTCAGTGGTGCCAGTGCACTCTCTGGACTCACTGCAGTGCATCCCCAGTGGTGCCAGTACACTCACTGGACTCACTGCACTGCATCCCCAGTGGTGCCAGTGCACTCTCTGGACTCACTAAACTGCATCCCCAGTGGTGCCACTGCACTCTCTGGACTCACTGCACTGCTTCCCCAGTGGTGCCAGTGCACTCACTGGACTCACTGCAGTGCATCCCCACTGGTGCCAGTGCACTCTTTGGGCTCACTGCAGTGCATCCCCAGTGGTGCCAGTGCACTCTCTGGACTCACTGCAGTGCATCCCCAGTGGTGCCACTGCACTCTCTGGACTCACTGCAGTGCATCCCCAGTGGTGCCAGTGCACTCTCTGGACTCATTGAAGTGCATTCTCAGTGGTGCCAGTGCACTCTCTGGACTCACTGCAGTGCATCCCCAGTGGTGCCAGTACACTCACTGGACTCACTGCACTGCATCCCCAGTGGTGCCAGTGCACTCTCTGGACTCACTAAACTGCATCCCCAGTGGTGCCACTGCACTCTCTGGACTCACTGCACTGCTTCCCCAGTGGTGCCAGTGCACTCACTGGACTCACTGCAGTGCATCCCCACTGGTGCCAGTGCACTCTTTGGGCTCACTGCAGTGCATCCCCAGTGGTGCCAGTGCACTCTCTGGACTCACTGCACTGCATCCCCAGTGGTGCCAGTGCGCTCTCTGGAGTCACAGCACTGCATCCCCAGTGGTGCCAGTGCACTCTCTGGACTCACTGCACTGCATCCCCAGTGGTGCCAGTGCACTCTCTGGACTCACTGCAGTGCATCCCCAGTGGTGTCACTGCACTCTCTGGAATCACTGCAGTGCATCCCCAGTGGTGCCAGTGCACTTCACTGGACTCACTGTACTGCATCATCGGTGGTGCCAGTGCACTCTCTGGACTCACTGCACTGCATCCCCGGTGGTGCCAGTGCAGTCTCTGGACTCACTGCACTGCAGGCCCAGTAGTACCAGTGCACTCACTGGATTCACTGTACTGCATCACCAGTGGTGCCACTGCACTCTCTGGACTCACTGCACTGCTTTCCCAGTGGTGCTAGTGCACTGTGTGGACTCACTGTACTGCATTCCCTCTGGTGCCAGTGCAATCTCTGGACTCACTGCAGTGCATCCCCAGTGGTGCCAGTGCACTCTCAGGACTCACTGCACTGCATCCCCAGTGGTGCCAGTGCACTCTCTGGACTCACTGCACTGCATCCCCAGTAGTGACAGTGCACTCTCTGGACTCACTGCAGTGCATCCCCAGTGGTGCCAGTGCACTCTCTGGACTCACTGCACTGCATCCCCAGTAGTGCCAGTGCACTCTCTGGACTCACTGCACTGCATCCCCAGTGGTGCCAGTGCACTCACTGGATTCACTGCACTGCATCCCCAGTGGTGCCAGTGCACTCTCTGGACTCACTGCACTGCATCCCCAGTGGTGCCAGTGCACTCTCTGGACTCACTAAACTGCATCCCCAGTGGTGCCACTGCACTCTCTGGACTCACTGCACTGCTTCCCCAGTGGTGCCAGTGCACTCACTGGACTCACTGCAGTGCATCCCCACTGGTGCCAGTGCACTCTTTGGGCTCACTGCAGTGCATCCCCAGTGGTGCCAGTGCACTCTCTGGACTCACTGCACTGCATCCCCAGTGGTGCCAGTGCGCTCTCTGGAGTCACAGCACTGCATCCCCAGTGGTGCCAGTGCACTCTCTGGACTCACTGCACTGCATCCCCAGTGGTGCCAGTGCACTCTCTGGACTCACTGCAGTGCATCCCCAGTGGTGTCACTGCACTCTCTGGAATCACTGCAGTGCATCCCCAGTGGTGCCAGTGCACTTCACTGGACTCACTGTACTGCATCATCGGTGGTGCCAGTGCACTCTCTGGACTCACTGCACTGCATCCCCGGTGGTGCCAGTGCAGTCTCTGGACTCACTGCACTGCAGGCCCAGTAGTACCAGTGCACTCACTGGATTCACTGTACTGCATCACCAGTGGTGCCAGTGCACTCTCTGGACTCACTGCACTACATCCCCAGTGGTGCTAGTGCACTGTGTGGACTCACTGTACTGCATTCCCTCTGGTGCCAGTGCAATCTCTGGACTCACTGCAGTGCATCCCCAGTGGTGCCAGTGCACTCTCAGGACTCACTGCACTGCATCCCCAGTGGTGCCAGTGCACTCTCTGGACTCACTGCACTGCATCCCCAGTAGTGACAGTGCACTCTCTGGACTCACTGCAGTGCATCCCCAGTGGTGCCAGTGCACTCTCTGGACTCACTGCACTGCATCCCCAGTAGTGCCAGTGCACTCTCTGGACTCACTGCACTGCATCCCCAGTGGTGCCAGTGCACTCACTGGATTCACTGCACTGCATCCCCAGTGGTGCCAGTGCACTCTCTGGACTCACTGCACTGCATCCCCAGTGGTGCCAGTGCACTCTCTGGACTCACTGCACTGCATCACCAGTGGTGCCAGTGCACTCTCTGGACTCACTGCAGTGCATCCCCAGTGGTGCCAGTGCACTCTCTGGACTCACTGCAGTGCATCCCCACTGGTGCTAGTGCACTCTCTGGACTCACTGCAGTGCATCCCCAGTGGTGCCAGTGCAGTCTCTGGACTCACTGCAGTGCATCCCCAGTGGTGCCACTGCACTCTCTGGACTCACTGCAGTGCATCCCCAGTGGTGCCAGTGCACTCTCTGGACTCATTGAAGTGCATTCTCAGTGGTGCCAGTGCACTCTCTGGACTCACTGCAGTGCATCCCCAGTGGTGCCAGTACACTCACTGGACTCACTGCACTGCATCCCCAGTGGTGCCAGTGCACTCTCTGGACTCACTAAACTGCATCCCCAGTGGTGCCACTGCACTTCACTGGACTCACTGTACTGCATCATCGGTGGTGCCAGTGCACTCTCTGGACTCACTGCACTGCATCCCCGGTGGTGCCAGTGCAGTCTCTGGACTCACTGCACTGCAGGCCCAGTAGTACCAGTGCACTCACTGGATTCACTGTACTGCATCCCCACTGGTGCCAGTGCACTCTCTGGGCTCTCTGCAGTGCATCCCCAGTGGTGCCAGTGCACTCTCTGGACTCACTGCACTGCATCCCCAGTGGTGCCTGTGCGCTCTCTGGACTCACTGCACTGCATTCTCATTGGTGCCAGTGCACTCTCTGGAGTCACAGCACTGCATCCCCAGTAGTGCCAGTGCAATCTCTGGACTCACTGCACTGCATCCCCAGTGGTGCCAGTGCACTCTCTGGACTCACTGAAGTGCATTCTCAGTGGTGCCAGTGCACTCTCTGGACTCACTGCACTGCATCCCCAGTGGTGCCAGTGCACTCTCTGGACTCACTGAACTGCATCCCCAGTGGTGCCAGTGCACTCTCTTGAGTCACCGCACTGCATCCCCTGTGGTTCAAGAGCACTCACTGGACTCACTGCAGTGCATCCCCAGTGGTGCCAGTGCACTCTCTGGACTCACTGCACTGCATCCCCAGTGCTGCCAGTGCACTCTCTGGACTCACTGCACTGCATCCCCAGTGGTGCCTGTACGCTCTCTGGAGTCACAGCACTGCATCCCCAGTGGTGCCAGTGCAATCTCTGGACTCACTGCAGTGCATCCCCAGTGGTGCCAGTGCACTCTCTGGACTCACTGAAGTGCATTCTCAGTGGTGCCAATGCACTCTCTGGACTCACTGCACTGCATCTCCAGTGGTGCCAGTGCACTCTCTGGACTCACTGCACTGCATCCCCAGTGCTGCCAGTGCACTCTCTTGAGTCACCGCACTGCATCCCCTGTGGTGCAAGAGCACTCTCTGGACTCACAGCAGTGCATCACCAGTGGTGCCAGTGCACTCTCTGTACTCACTGCACTGCATCCCCAGTGGTGCCAGTGCACTCTCTGGACTCACTGCACTACATCCCCAGTGGTGCTAGTGCACTGTGTGGACTCACTGTACTGCATTCCCTCTGGTGCCAGTGCAATCTCTGGACTCACTGCAGTGCATCCCCAGTGGTGCCAGTGCACTCTCAGGACTCACTGCACTGCATCCCCAGTGGTGCCAGTGCACTCTCTGGACTCACTGCACTGCATCCCCAGTAGTGACAGTGCACTCTCTGGACTCACTGCAGTGCATCCCCAGTGGTGCCAGTGCACTCTCTGGACTCACTGCACTGCATCCCCAGTAGTGCCAGTGCACTCTCTGGACTCACTGCACTGCATCCCCAGTGGTGCCAGTGCACTCACTGGATTCACTGCACTGCATCCCCAGTGGTGCCAGTGCACTCTCTGGACTCACTGCACTGCATCCCCAGTGGTGCCAGTGCACTCTCTGGACTCACTGCAGTGCATCCCCAGTGGTGCCAGTGCACTCTCTGGACTCACTGCAGTGCATCCCCAGTGGTGCCAGTGCACTCTCTGGACTCACTGCAGTGCATCCCCACTGGTGCTAGTGCACTCTCTGGACTCACTGCAGTGCATCCCCAGTGGTGCCAGTGCAGTCTCTGGACTCACTGCAGTGCATCCCCAGTGGTGCCACTGCACTCTCTGGACTCACTGCAGTGCATCCCCAGTGGTGCCAGTGCACTCTCTGGACTCATTGAAGTGCATTCTCAGTGGTGCCAGTGCACTCTCTGGACTCACTGCAGTGCATCCCCAGTGGTGCCAGTACACTCACTGGACTCACTGCACTGCATCCCCAGTGGTGCCAGTGCACTCTCTGGACTCACTAAACTGCATCCCCAGTGGTGCCACTGCACTCTCTGGACTCACTGCACTGCTTCCCCAGTGGTGCCAGTGCACTCACTGGACTCACTGCAGTGCATCCCCACTGGTGCCAGTGCACTCTTTGGGCTCACTGCAGTGCATCCCCAGTGGTGCCAGTGCACTCTCTGGACTCACTGCACTGCATCCCCAGTGGTGCCAGTGCGCTCTCTGGAGTCACAGCACTGCATCCCCAGTGGTGCCAGTGCACTCTCTGGACTCACTGCACTGCATCCCCAGTGGTGCCAGTGCACTCTCTAGACTCACTGCAGTGCATCCCCAGTGGTGTCACTGCACTCTCTGGAATCACTGCAGTGCATCCCCAGTGGTGCCAGTGCACTTCACTGGACTCACTGTACTGCATCATCGGTGGTGCCAGTGCACTCTCTGGACTCACTGCACTGCATCCCCGGTGGTGCCAGTGCAGTCTCTGGACTCACTGCACTGCAGGCCCAGTGGTACCAGTGCACTCACTGGATTCACTGTACTGCATCACCAGTGGTGCCACTGCACTCTCTGGACTCACTGCACTGCTTTCCCAGTGGTGCCAGTGCACTCACTGGACTGACTGCAGTGCATCCCCACTGGTGCCAGTGCACTCTCTGGGCTCTCTGCAGTGCATCCCCAGTGGTGCCAGTGCACTCTCTGGACTCACTGCACTGCATCCCCAGTGGTGCCTGTGCGCTCTCTGGAGTCACTGCACTGCATTCTCATTGGTGCCAGTGCACTCTCTGGACTCACTGCACTGCATCCCCAGTACTGCCAGTGCACTCTCTGGACTCACTGCACTGCATCCCCAGTGGTGCCACTGCACTCTCTGGACTCACTGCACTTCTTCCCCAGTGGTGCCAGTGCACTCTCTGGACTCACTGCACTGCATCCCCAGTGGTGCCAGTGCACTCACTGGACTCACTGCAGTGCATCCCCTGTGGTGCCAGTGCACTCTCTGGAGTCACTGCACTGCATCCCCAGTGGTGCCAGTGCACTCTCTGGACTCACTGCACTGCATCCCCAGTGGTTCCAGCGCACTCTCTGGACTCACTGCACTGCATCCCCAGTAGTGCTAGTGCACTCTGTGGACTCACTGCACTGCATCCCCAGTGCTGCCAGTGCACTCTCTGGACTCACTGCACTGCATCCCCAGTGGTGCCATTGCACTCTCTGGACTCACTGAACTGCTTCCCCAGTGGTGCCAGTGCACTCTCTGGACTCACTGCACTGCATCCCCAGTGGTGCCAGTGCACTCACTGGACTCACTGCAGTGCATCCCCAGTGGTGCCAGTGCACTCTCTGGAGTCACTGCACTGCATCCCCAGTGGTGCCAGTGCACTCTCTGGACTCACTGCACTGCATCCCCAGTGGTTCCAGCGCACTCTCTGGACTCACTGCACTGAATCCCCAGTAGTGCTAGTGCACTCTGTGGACTCACTGCAGTGCATCCCCAGTGGTGCCAGAGCACTCTCTGGACTCACAGAAGTGCATTCTCAGTGGTGCCAGTGCACTCTCTGGACTCACTTCAGTGCATCCCCAGTGGTGCCAGTACACTCTCTGGACTCACTGCAGTGCATCCCCAGTGGTGCCAGTGCACTCTCTGGACTCACTGCAGTGCATCCCCAGTGGAGCCAGTGCACTCTCTGGACTCACTGCAGTGCATCCGCAGTTGTGCCATTGCACTCTCTGGACTCACTGCACTGCATCCCCAGTGGTGCCAGTGCACTCTCTGGACTCACTGCACTGCATCCCCAGTGCTGCCAGTGCACTCTCTTGAGTCACTGCACTGCATCCCCTGTGGTGCAAGAGCACTCTCTGGACTCACAGCAGTGCATCACCAGTGGTGCCAGTGCACTCTCTGGACTCACTGCACTGCATCCCCAGTGGTGCCAGTGCACTCTCTGGACTCACTGCACTGCATCCCCAGTGGTTCTAGAGCACTGTGTGGACTCACTGTACTGCATCCCCAGTGGTGCCAGTGCAATCTCTGGACTCACTGCAGTGCATCCCCAGTGGTGCCAGTGCACTCTCTGGACTCACTGAAGTGCATTCTCAGTGGTGCCAGTGCACTCTCTGGACTCACTGCACTGCATCCCCAGTAGTGACAGTGCACTCTCTGGACTCACTGCAGTGCATCCCCAGTGGTGCCAGTGCACTCTCTGGACTCACTGCACTGCTTCCCCAGTGGTGCCAGTGCACTCTTTCGAGTCACTGCAGTGCATCCCCAGTGGTGCCAGTGCACTCTCTGGACTCACTGCAGTGCATCCCCAGTGGTGCCAGTGCACTCTCTGGACTCACTGAGGTGCATCCCCAGTGGTGCCAGTGCACTGTCTGGACTCACTGCAGTGCATCCCCAGTGGTGCCAGTGCACTCTCTGGACTCACTGTACTGCACCCCCAGTGGTGCCAGTGCACTCACTGGAGTGACTGCACTGCATCCCCAGTGGTGCCAGTGCACTCTCTGGACTCACTGCACTGCATCCCCAGTGGTGCCAGTGCACTCTCTGGACTCACTGAACTGCATCCCCAGTGGTGCCAGTGCAATCTCTGGACTCACTGCAGTGCATCCCCAGTGGTGCCAGTGCACTCTCTGGACTCACTGAAGTGCATTATCAGTGGTGCCAGTGCACTCTCTGGACTCACTGCAGTGCATCCCTAGTGGTGCCACTGCACTCTCTGGACTCACTGCACTGCTTCCCCAGTGGTGCCAGTGCACTCTCTGGACTCACTGCACTGCATCCCCAGTGGTGCCAGTGCACTCACTGGACTCACTGCAGTGCATCCCCAGTGGTGCCAGTGCACTCTCTGGAGTCACTGCACTGCATCCCCAGTGGTGCCAGTGCACTCTCTGGACTCACTGCACTGCATCCCCAGTGGTTCCAGCGTACTCGCTGGACTCACTGCACTGCATCCCCAGTAGTGCTAGTGCACTCTGTGGACTCACTGCAGTGCATCCCCAGTGGTGCCTGTGCACTCTCTGGACTCACTGAAGTGCATTCTCAGTGGTGCCAGTGCACTCTCTGGACTCACTTCAGTGCATCCCCAGTGGTGCCAGTACACTCTCTGAACTCACTGCAGTGCATTCCCAGTGGTGCCAGTGCACTCTCTGGACTCACTGCACTGCATCCCCAGTGGTGCCAGTGCACTCTCTGGACTCACTGCACTGCATCCCCAGTGCTGCCAGTGCACTCTCTTGAGTCACTGCACTGTATCCCCTGTGGTGCAAGAGCACTCTCTGGACTCACAGCAGTGCATCACCAGTGGTGCCAGTGCACTCTCTGGACTCAATGCACTGCATCCCCAGTGGTGCCAGTGCACTCTCTGGAGTCACTGCACTGCATCCCCAGTGGTGCCAGTGCACTCTCTGGACTCACTGCACTGCATCCCCAGTGGTTCCAGCGCACTCTCTGGACTCACTGCACTGCATCCCCAGTGGTGCTAGTGCACTCTGTGGACTCACTGCAGTGCATCCCCAGTGGTGCCAGTGCACTCTCTGGACTCACTGAAGTGCATTCTCAGTGGTGCCAGTGCACTCTCTGGACTCACTTCAGTGCATCCCCAGTGGTGCCAGTACACTCTCTGGACTCACTGCAGTGCATCCCCAGTGGTGCCAGTGCACTCTCTGGACTCACTGCAGTGCATCCCCAGTGGAGCCAGTGCACTCTCTGGACTCACTGCAGTGCATCCGCAGTTGTGCCATTGCACTCTCTGGACTCACTGCACTGCATCCCCAGTGGTGCCAGTGCACTCTCTGGACTCACTGCACTGCATCCCCAGTGCTGCCAGTGCACTCTCTTGAGTCACTGCACTGCATCCCCTGTGGTGCAAGAGCACTCTCTGGACTCACAGCAGTGCATCACCAGTGGTGCCAGTGCACTCTCTGGACTCACTGCACTGCATCCCCAGTTGTGCCAGTGCACTCTCTGGACTCACTGCACTGCATCCCCAGTGGTTCTAGTGCACTGTGTGGACTCACTGTACTGCATCCCCAGTGGTGCCAGTGCAATCTCTGGACTCAGTGCACTGCATCCCCAGTGGTGCCAGTGCACTCTCTGGACTCACTGCACTGCATCCCCAGTGGTGCCAGTGCACTCTCTGGACTCACTGCACTGCATCCCCAGTAGTGACAGTGCACTCTCTGGACTCACTGCAGTGCATCCCCAGTGGTGCCAGTGCACTCTCTGGACTCACTGCACTGCTTCCCCAGTGGTGCCAGTGCACTCTTTCGAGTCACTGCAGTGCTTCCCCAGTGGTGCCAGTGCACTCTCTGGACTCACTGCAGTGCATCCCCAGTGGTGCCAGTGCACTCTCTGGACTCACTGCAGTGCATCCCCAGTGGTGCCAGTGCACTCTCTGGAGTCACAGCACTGCATCCCCAGTGGTGCCAGTGCAATCTCTGGACTCACTGCACTGCATCCCCAGTGGTGCCAGTGCACTCTCTGGACTCACTGAAGTGCATTCTCAGTGGTGCCAGTGCACTCTCTGGACTCACTGCACTGCATCCCCAGTGGTGCCAGTGCACTCTCTGGACTCACTGAAGTGCATCTCCAGTGGTGCCAGTGCAATCTCTGGACTCACTGCAGTGCATCCCCAGTGGTGCCAGTTCACTCTCTGGACTCACTGAAGTGCATTATCAGTGGTGCCAGTGCACTCTCTGGACTCACTGCACTGCATCCCCAGTGGTGCCAGTGCACTCTCTGGACTCACTGCAGTGCATCCCTAGTGGTGCCACTGCACTCTCTGGACTCACTGCACTGCTTCCCCAGTGGTGCCAGTGCACTCTCTGGACTCACTGCACTGCATCCCCAGTGGTGCCAGTGCACTCACTGGACTCACTGCAGTGCATCCCCAGTGGTGCCAGTGCACTCTCTGGACTCACTGCACTGCATCCCCAGTGGTGCCAGTGCACTCTCTGGACTCACTGCACTGCATCCCCAGTGGTTCCAGCGCACTCGCTGGACTCACTGCACTGCATCCCCAGTAGTGCTAGTGCACTCTGTGGACTCACTGCAGTGCATCCCCAGTGGTGCCTGTGCACTCTCTGGACTCACTGAAGTGCATTCTCAGTGGTGCCAGTGCACTCTCTGGACTCACTTCAGTGCATCCCCAGTGGTGCCAGTACACTCTCTGGACTCACTGCAGTGCATCCCCAGTGGTGCCAGTGCACTCTCTGGACTCACTGCACTGCATCCCCAGTGGTGCCAGTGCACTCTCTGGACTCACTGCACTGCATCCCCAGTGCTGCCAGTGCACTCTCTTGAGTCACTGCACTGCATCCCCTGTGGTGCAAGAGCACTCTCTGGACTCACAGCAGTGCATCACCAGTGGTGCCAGTGCACTCTCTGGACTCACTGCACTGCATCCCCAGTGGTGCTAGTGCACTGTGTGGACTCACTGCACTGCATCCCCAGTGGTGCCAGTGCAATCTCTGGACTCACTGCAGTGCATCCCCAGTGGTGCCAGTGCTTTCTCTGGACTCACTGAAGTGCATTCTCAGTGGTGCCAGTGCACTCTCTGGACTCACTGCACTGCATCCCCAGTAGTGACAGTGCACTCTCTGGACTCACTGCAGTGCATCCCCAGTGGTGCCAGTGCACTCTCTGGACTCACTGCACTGCTTCCCCAGTGGTGCCAGTGCACTCTTTCGAGTCACTGCAGTGCATCCCCAGTGGTGCCAGTGCACTCTCTGGACTCACTGCAGTGCATCCCCAGTGGTGCCAGTGCACTCTCTGGACTCACTGCAGTGCATCCCCAGTGGTGCCAGTGCACTCTCTGGAGTCACAGCACTGCATCCCCAGTGGTGCCAGTGCAATCTCTGGGCTCACTGCACTGCATCCCCAGTGGTGCCAGTGCACTCTCTGGACTCACTGAAGTGCATTCTCAGTGGTGCCAGTGCACTCTCTGGACTCACTGCACTGCATCCCCAGTGGTGCCAGTGCACTCTCTGGACTCACTGAACTGCATCCCCAGTGGTGCCAGTGCAATCTCTGGACTCACTGCAGTGTATCCCCAGTGGTGCCAGTGCACTCTCTGGACTCACTGAAGTGCATTATCAGTGGTGCCAGTGCACTCTCTGGACTCACTGCACTGCATCCCCAGTAGTGACAGTGCACTCTCTGGACTCACTGCAGTGCATCCCCAGTGGGGCCAGTGCACTCTCTGGACTCACTGAGCTGCATCCCCAGTGGTGCCAGTGCACTCTCTGGACTCACTGCACTGCATCGCCAGTGCACTCTCTGGACTCACTGCACTGCATCCCCAGTGGTGCCAGTGTACTCTCAGGACTCACTGCAGTGCATCCCCAGTGGTGCCAGTGCACTCTCTGGACTCACTGCACTGCATCCCCAGTGGTGCCAGTGCACTCTCTGGACTCACTGCACTGCACCCCAATGCTGCCAGTGCACTCTCTGGCGTCACTGCACTGCATCCCCCGTGGTGCCAGTGCACTCTCTGGACTCACTGGAGTGCATCACCTGTGGTGCCAGTGCACTCTCTGGACTCACTGCACTGCATCCCCAGTGCTGCCAGTGCACTCTCTGGACTCACTGCACCGCATCCGCAGTGGTGCCAGTGCACTCTCTAGAGTCACTGCGCTGCATCCCCAGTTGTGCCAGTGCACTCTCTGGACTCACTGCACTGCATCCCCAGTGGTGCCAGTGCACTCTCTGGAGTGACTGCAGTGCATCTCCAGTGGTGCCAGTGCACTCTCTGGACTCGCGTCACTGCATCCCCAGTGGTGCCAGTGCACTCTCTGGACTCGCGTCACTGCATCCCCAGTGGTGCCATTGCACTCTCTGGACTCACTGAAGTGCATCCCCAGTGGTGCCAGTGCACTCTCTGGACTCACTGCAGTGCATTCCCGGTGGTGCCAGTGCACTCTCTGGACTCACTGCACTGCATCCCCAGTGGTGCCAGTGCACTCTCTGGACTCACTGCAGTGCATCCCCAGTGGTGCCAGTGCACTCTCTGGACTCACTGCACTGCATCCCCAGTGGTGCCAGTGCACTCTCTGGAGTCACAGCACTGCATCCCCAGTGGTGCCAGTGCACTCTCTGGACTCACTGAAGTGCATCCCCAGTGGTGCCAGTGCACTCTCTGGACTCACTGAAGTGCATTCTCAGTGGTTACAGTACACTCTCTGGACTCACTGCAGTGCATCCCCAGTGGTGCCAGTACACTCACTGGACTCACTGCACTGCATCCCCAGTGGTGCCAGTGCACTCTCTGGACTCACTAAACTGCATCACCAGTGGTGTCTCTGCACTCTCTGGACTCACTGCACTGCTTCCCCAGTGGTGCCAGTGCACTCACTGGACTCACTGCAGTGCATCCCCAGTGGTGCCAGTGCACTCTCTGGACTCACTGCAGTGCATCCCCAGTGGTGCCAGTGCACTCTCTGGACTCACTGCACTGCATCCCCAGTGGTGCCTGTGCGCTCTCTGGAGTCACAGCACTGCCTCCCCAGTGGTGCCAGTGCAATCTCTGGACTCACTGCACTGCATCCCCAGTGGTGCCAGTGTACTCTCTGGACTCACTGAAGTGCATTCTCAGTGGTGCCAGTGCACTCTCTGGGCTCACTGCAGTGCATCCCCAGTGGTGCCAGTGCACTCTCTGGATTCACTGCACTGCATCCCCAGTGGTGCCTGTGCGCTCTCTGGAGTCACAGCACTGCATTCTCAGTGGTGCCAGTGCACTCTCTGGACTCACTGCACTGCATCCCCAGTGCTGCCAGTGCACTCTCTGGACTCACTGCACTGCATCCCCAGTGGTGCCACTGCACTCTCTGGACTCACTGCACTGCTTCCCCAGTGGTGCCAGTGCACTCTCTGGACTCACTGCACTGCATCCCCAGTGGTGCCAGTGCACTCACTGGACTCACTGCAGTGCATCCCCAGTGGTGCCAGTGCACTCTCTGGAGTCACTGCACTGCATCCCCAGTGGTGCCAGTGCACTCTCTGGACTCACTGCACTGCATCACCAGTGGTTCCAGCGCACTCTCTGGACTCACAGCACTGCATCCCCAGTAGTGCTAGTGCACTCTGTGGACTCACTGCAGTGCATCCCCAGTGGTGCCAGTGCACTCTCTGGACTCACTGAACTGCATCCCCAGTGGTGCCAGTGCAATCTCTGGACTCACTGCACTGCATCCCCAGTGGTGCCAGTGCACTCTCTGGACTCACTGAAGTGCATTATCAGTGGTGCCAGTGCACTCTCTGGACTCACTGCACTGCATCCCCAGTGGTGCCAGTGCACTCTCTGGACTCACTGCAGTGCATCCCCAGTGGTGCCACTGCACTCTCTGGACTCACTGCACTGCTTCCCCAGTGGTGCCAGTGCACTCTCTGGACTCACTGCACTGCATCCCCAGTGGTGCCAGTGCACTCACTGGACTCACTGCAGTGCATCCCCAGTGGTGCCAGTGCACTCTCTGGAGTCACTGCACTGCATCCCCAGTGGTGCCAGTGCACTCTCTGGACTCACTGCACTGCATCCCCAGTGGTTCCAGCGCACTCGCTGGACTCACTGCACTGCATCCCCAGTAGTGCTAGTGCACTCTGTGGACTCACTGCAGTGCATCCCGAGTGGTGCCAGTGCACTCTCTGGACTCACTGAAGTGCATTCTCAGTGGTGCCAGTGCACTCTCTGGACTCACTGCAGTGCATCCCCAGTGGTGCCAGTGCACTCTCTGGACTCACTGCAGTGCATCCCCAGTGGAGCCAGTGCACTCTCTGGACTCACTGCAGTGCATCCGCAGTGGTGCCATTGCACTCTCTGGACTCACTGCACTGCATCCCCAGTGCTGCCAGTGCACTCTCTTGAGTCACTGCACTGCATCCCCTGTGGTGTAAGAGCACTCTCTGGACTCACAGCAGTGCATCACCAGTGGTGCCAGTGCACTCTCTGGACTCACTGCACTGCATCCCCAGTGGTGCCAGTGCACTCTCTGGACTCACTGCACTGCATCCCCAGTGGTGCTAGTGCACTGTGTGGACTCACTGTACTGCATCCCCAGTGGTGCCAGTGCAATCTCTGGACTCACTGCAGTGCATCCCCAGTGGTGCCAGTGTACTCTCTGGACTCACTGAAGTGCATTCTCAGTGGTGCCAGTGCACTCTCTGGACTCACTGCACTGCATCCCCAGTAGTGACAGTGCACTCTCTGGACTCACTGCAGTGCATCCCCAGTGGTGCCAGTGCACTCTCTGGACTCACTGCACTGCTTCCCCAGTGGTGCCAGTGCACTCTCTGGACTCACTGCAGTGCATCCCCAGTGGTGCCAGTGCACTCTCTGGAGTCACAGCACTGCATCCCCAGTGGTGCCAGTGCAATCTCTGGACTCACTGCACTGCATCCCCAGTGGTGCCAGTGCACTCTCTGGACTCACTGAAGTGCATTCTCAGTGGTGCCAGTGCACTCTCTGGACTCACTGCACTGCATCCCCAGTGGTGCCAGTGCACTCTCTGGACTCACTGAACTGCATCCCCAGTGGTGCCAGTGCAATCTCTGGACTCACTGCACTGCATCCCCAGTGGTGCCAGTGCACTCTCTGGACTCACTGAAGTGCATTATCAGTGGTGCCAGTGCACTCTCTGGACTCACTGCACTGCATCCCCAGTGGTGCCAGTGCACTCTCTGGACTCACTGCAGTGCATCCCCAGTGGTGCCACTGCACTCTCTGGACTCACTGCACTGCTTCCCCAGTGGTGCCAGTGCACTCTCTGGACTCACTGCACTGCATCCCCAGTGGTGCCAGTGCACTCACTGGACTCACTGCAGTGCATCCCCAGTGGTGCCAGTGCACTCTCTGGAGTCACTGCACTGCATCCCCAGTGGTGCCAGTGCACTCTCTGGACTCACTGCACTGCATCCCCAGTGGTTCCAGCGCACTCGCTGGACTCACTGCACTGCATCCCCAGTAGTGCTAGTTCACTCTGTGGACTCACTGCAGTGCATCCCCAGTGGTGCCAGTACACTCACTGGACTCACTGCAGTGCATCCCCAGTGGTGCCAGTGCACTCTCTGGACTCACTAAACTGCATCACCAGTGGTGTCTCTGCACTCTCTGGACTCACTGCACTGCTTCCCCAGTGGTGCCATTGCACTCACTGGACTCACTACAGTGCATCCCCAGTGGTGCCAGTGCACTCTCTGGACTCACTGCAGTGCACCCCCAGTGGTGCCAGTGCACTCTCTGGACTCACTGCACTGCATCCCCAGTGGTGCCTGTGCGCTCTCTGGAGTCACAGCACTGCCTCCCCAGTGGTGCCAGTGCAATCTCTGGACTCACTGCACTGCATCCCCAGTGGTGCCAGTGCACTCTCTGGACTCACTGAAGTGCATTCTCAGTGGTGCCAGTGCACTCTCTGGACTCACTGCACTGCATCCCCAGTGGTGCCAGTGCACTCTCTGGACTCACTGAACTGCATCCCCTGTGGTGCAAGAGCACTCTCTGGACTCACAGCAGTGCATCACCAGTGGTGCCAGTGCACTCTCTGGACTCACTGCACTGCATCCCCAGTGGTGCCAGTGCACTCTCTGGACTCACTGCACTGCATCCCCAGTGGTGCTAGTGCACTGTGTGGATGCACTGTACTGCATTCCCGGTGGTGCCAGTGCAATCTCTGGACTCACTGCAGTGCATCCCCAGTGGTGCCAGTGCACTCTCTGGACTCACTGCACTGCATCCCCAGTGGTACCTGTGCGCTCTCTGGAGTCACAGCACTGCATCCCCAGTAGTGCCAGTGCAATCTCTGGACTCACCGCACTGCATCCCCAGTGGTGCCAGTGCACTCTCTGGACTCACTGAAGTGCATTCTCAGTGGTGCCAGTGCACTCTCTGGACTCACTGCACTGCATCCCCAGTGGTGCCAGTGCACTCTCTGGACTCACTGAACTGCATCCCCAGTGGTGCCAGTGCACTCTCTTGGGTCACCGCACTGCATCCCCTGTGGTGCAAGAGCACTCACTGGACTCACTGCAGTGCATCCCCAGTGGTGCCAGTGCACTCTCTGGACTCACTGCACTGCATCCCCAGTGCTGCCAGTGCACTCTCTGGACTCACTGCACTGCATCCCCAGTGGTGCCTGTGCGCTCTCTGGAGTCACAGCACTGCATCCCCAGTGGTGCCAGTGCAATCTCTGGACTCACTGCAGTGCATCCCCAGTGGTGCCAGTGCACTCTCTGGACTCACTGAAGTGCATTCTCAGTGGTGCCAATGCACTCTCTGGACTCACTGCACTGCATCTCCAGTGGTGCCAGTGCACTCTCTGGACTCACTGCACTGCATCCCCAGTGCTGCCAGTGCACTCTCTTGAGTCACCGCACTGCATCCCCTGTGGTGCAAGAGCACTCTCTGGACTCACAGCAGTGCATCACCAGTGGTGCCAGTGCACTCTCTGGACTCACTGCACTACATCCCCAGTGGTGCTAGTGCACTGTGTGGACTCACTGTACTGCATTCCCTCTGGTGCCAGTGCAATCTCTGGACTCACTGCAGTGCATCCCCAGTGGTGCCAGTGCACTCTCAGGACTCACTGCACTGCATCCCCAGTGGTGCCAGTGCACTCTCTGGACTCACTGCACTGCATCCCCAGTAGTGACAGTGCACTCTCTGGACTCACTGCACTGCATCCCCAGTGGTGCCAGTGCACTCTCTGGACTCACTGCACTGCATCCCCAGTAGTGCCAGTGCACTCTCTGGACTCACTGCACTGCATCCCCAGTGGTGCCAGTGCACTCACTGGATTCACTGCACTGCATCCCCAGTGGTGCCAGTGCACTCTCTGGACTCACTGCACTGCATCCCCAGTGGTGCCAGTGCACTCTCTGGACTCACTGCAGTGCATCCCCAGTGGTGCCAGTGCACTCTCTGGACTCACTGCAGTGCATCCCCAGTGGTGCCAGTGCACTCTCTGGACTCACTGCAGTGCATCCCCACTGGTGCTAGTGCACTCTCTGGACTCACTGCAGTGCATCCCCAGTGGTGCCAGTGCAGTCTCTGGACTCACTGCAGTGCATCCCCAGTGGTGCCACTGCACTCTCTGGACTCACTGCAGTGCATCCCCAGTGGTGCCAGTGCACTCTCTGGACTCATTGAAGTGCATTCTCAGTGGTGCCAGTGCACTCTCTGGACTCACTGCAGTGCATCCCCAGTGGTGCCAGTACACTCACTGGACTCACTGCACTGCATCCCCAGTGGTGCCAGTGCACTCTCTGGACTCACTAAACTGCATCCCCAGTGGTGCCACTGCACTCTCTGGACTCACTGCACTGCTTCCCCAGTGGTGCCAGTGCACTCACTGGACTCACTGCAGTGCATCCCCACTGGTGCCAGTGCACTCTTTGGGCTCACTGCAGTGCATCCCCAGTGGTGCCAGTGCACTCTCTGGACTCACTGCACTGCATCCCCAGTGGTGCCAGTGCGCTCTCTGGAGTCACAGCACTGCATCCCCAGTGGTGCCAGTGCACTCTCTGGACTCACTGCACTGCATCCCCAGTGGTGCCAGTGCACTCTCTGGACTCACTGCAGTGCATCCCCAGTGGTGTCACTGCACTCTCTGGAATCACTGCAGTGCATCCCCAGTGGTGCCAGTGCACTTCACTGGACTCACTGTACTGCATCATCGGTGGTGCCAGTGCACTCTCTGGACTCACTGCACTGCATCCCCGGTGGTGCCAGTGCAGTCTCTGGACTCACTGCACTGCAGGCCCAGTAGTACCAGTGCACTCACTGGATTCACTGTACTGCATCACCAGTGGTGCCACTGCACTCTCTGGACTCACTGCACTGCTTTCCCAGTGGTGCCAGTGCACTCTCTGGACTCACTGCACTGCATCCCCAGTGGTGCCAGTGCACTCTCTGGACTCACTGAACTGCATCCCCAGTGGTGCCAGTGCACTCTCTTGGGTCACCGCACTGCATCCCCTGTGGTGCAAGAGCACTCACTGGACTCACTGCAGTGCATCCCCAGTGGTGCCAGTGCACTCTCTGGACTCACTGCACTGCATCCCCAGTGCTGCCAGTGCACTCTCTGGACTCACTGCACTGCATCCCCAGTGGTGCCTGTGCGCTCTCTGGAGTCACAGCACTGCATCCCCAGTGGTGCCAGTGCAATCTCTGGACTCACTGCAGTGCATCCCCAGTGGTGCCAGTGCACTCTCTGGACTCACTGAAGTGCATTCTCAGTGGTGCCAATGCACTCTCTGGACTCACTGCACTGCATCTCCAGTGGTGCCAGTGCACTCTCTGGACTCACTGCACTGCATCCCCAGTGCTGCCAGTGCACTCTCTTGAGTCACCGCACTGCATCCCCTGTGGTGCAAGAGCACTCTCTGGACTCACAGCAGTGCATCACCAGTGGTGCCAGTGCACTCTCTAGACTCACTGCACTACATCCCCAGTGGTGCTAGTGCACTGTGTGGACTCACTGTACTGCATTCCCTCTGGTGCCAGTGCAATCTCTGGACTCACTGCAGTGCATCCCCAGTGGTGCCAGTGCACTCTCAGGACTCACTGCACTGCATCCCCAGTGGTGCCAGTGCACTCTCTGGACTCACTGCACTGCATCCCCAGTAGTGACAGTGCACTCTCTGGACTCACTGCAGTGCATCCCCAGTGGTGCCAGTGCACTCTCTGGACTCACTGCACTGCATCCCCAGTAGTGCCAGTGCACTCTCTGGACTCACTGCACTGCATCCCCAGTGGTGCCAGTGCACTCACTGGATTCACTGCACTGCATCCCCAGTGGTGCCAGTGCACTCTCTGGACTCACTGCACTGCATCCCCAGTGGTGCCAGTGCACTCTCTGGACTCACTGCAGTGCATCCCCAGTGGTGCCAGTGCACTCTCTGGACTCACTGCAGTGCATCCCCAGTGGTGCCAGTGCACTCTCTGGACTCACTGCAGTGCATCCCCACTGGTGCTAGTGCACTCTCTGGACTCACTGCAGTGCATCCCCAGTGGTGCCAGTGCAGTCTCTGGACTCACTGCAGTGCATCCCCAGTGGTGCCACTGCACTCTCTGGACTCACTGCAGTGCATCCCCAGTGGTGCCAGTGCACTCTCTGGACTCATTGAAGTGCATTCTCAGTGGTGCCAGTGCACTCTCTGGACTCACTGCAGTGCATCCCCAGTGGTGCCAGTACACTCACTGGACTCACTGCACTGCATCCCCAGTGGTGCCAGTGCACTCTCTGGACTCACTAAACTGCATCCCCAGTGGTGCCACTGCACTCTCTGGACTCACTGCACTGCTTCCCCAGTGGTGCCAGTGCACTCACTGGACTCACTGCAGTGCATCCCCACTGGTGCCAGTGCACTCTTTGGGCTCACTGCAGTGCATCCCCAGTGGTGCCAGTGCACTCTCTGGACTCACTGCACTGCATCCCCAGTGGTGCCAGTGCGCTCTCTGGAGTCACAGCACTGCATCCCCAGTGGTGCCAGTGCACTCTCTGGACTCACTGCACTGCATCCCCAGTGGTGCCAGTGCACTCTCTGGACTCACTGCAGTGCATCCCCAGTGGTGTCACTGCACTCTCTGGAATCACTGCAGTGCATCCCCAGTGGTGCCAGTGCACTTCACTGGACTCACTGTACTGCATCATCGGTGGTGCCAGTGCACTCTCTGGACTCACTGCACTGCATCCCCGGTGGTGCCAGTGCAGTCTCTGGACTCACTGCACTGCAGGCCCAGTAGTACCAGTGCACTCACTGGATTCACTGTACTGCATCACCAGTGGTGCCACTGCACTCTCTGGACTCACTGCACTGCTTTCCCAGTGGTGCCAGTGCACTCTCTGGACTCACTGCACTACATCCCCAGTGGTGCTAGTGCACTGTGTGGACTCACTGTACTGCATTCCCTCTGGTGCCAGTGCAATCTCTGGACTCACTGCAGTGCATCCCCAGTGGTGCCAGTGCACTCTCAGGACTCACTGCACTGCATCCCCAGTGGTGCCAGTGCACTCTCTGGACTCACTGCACTGCATCCCCAGTAGTGACAGTGCACTCTCTGGACTCACTGCAGTGCATCCCCAGTGGTGCCAGTGCACTCTCTGGACTCACTGCACTGCATCCCCAGTAGTGCCAGTGCACTCTCTGGACTCACTGCACTGCATCCCCAGTGGTGCCAGTGCACTCACTGGATTCACTGCACTGCATCCCCAGTGGTGCCAGTGCACTCTCTGGACTCACTGCACTGCATCCCCAGTGGTGCCAGTGCACTCTCTGGACTCACTGCACTGCATCACCAGTGGTGCCAGTGCACTCTCTGGACTCACTGCAGTGCATCCCCAGTGGTGCCAGTGCACTCTCTGGACTCACTGCAGTGCATCCCCACTGGTGCTAGTGCACTCTCTGGACTCACTGCAGTGCATCCCCAGTGGTGCCAGTGCAGTCTCTGGACTCACTGCAGTGCATCCCCAGTGGTGCCACTGCACTCTCTGGACTCACTGCAGTGCATCCCCAGTGGTGCCAGTGCACTCTCTGGACTCATTGAAGTGCATTCTCAGTGGTGCCAGTGCACTCTCTGGACTCACTGCAGTGCATCCCCAGTGGTGCCAGTACACTCACTGGACTCACTGCACTGCATCCCCAGTGGTGCCAGTGCACTCTCTGGACTCACTAAACTGCATCCCCAGTGGTGCCACTGCACTCTCTGGACTCACTGCACTGCTTCCCCAGTGGTGCCAGTGCACTCACTGGACTCACTGCAGTGCATCCCCACTGGTGCCAGTGCACTCTTTGGGCTCACTGCAGTGCATCCCCAGTGGTGCCAGTGCACTCTCTGGACTCACTGCACTGCATCCCCAGTGGTGCCAGTGCGCTCTCTGGAGTCACAGCACTGCATCCCCAGTGGTGCCAGTGCACTCTCTGGACTCACTGCACTGCATCCCCAGTGGTGCCAGTGCACTCTCTGGACTCACTGCAGTGCATCCCCAGTGGTGTCACTGCACTCTCTGGAATCACTGCAGTGCATCCCCAGTGGTGCCAGTGCACTTCACTGGACTCACTGTACTGCATCATCGGTGGTGCCAGTGCACTCTCTGGACTCACTGCACTGCATCCCCGGTGGTGCCAGTGCAGTCTCTGGACTCACTGCACTGCAGGCCCAGTAGTACCAGTGCACTCACTGGATTCACTGTACTGCATCACCAGTGGTGCCACTGCACTCTCTGGACTCACTGCACTGCTTTCCCAGTGGTGCCAGTGCACTCACTGGACTGACTGCAGTGCATCCCCACTGGTGCCAGTGCACTCTCTGGGCTCTCTGCAGTGCATCCCCAGTGGTGCCAGTGCACTCTCTGGACTCACTGCACTGCATCCCCAGTGGTGCCTGTGCGCTCTCTGGAGTCACTGCACTGCATTCTCATTGGTGCCAGTGCACTCTCTGGACTCACTGCACTGCATCCCCAGTACTGCCAGTGCACTCTCTGGACTCACTGCACTGCATCCCCAGTGGTGCCTGTGCGCTCTCTGGAGTCACAGCACTGCATCCCCAGTAGTGCCAGTGCAATCTCTGGACTCACTGCACTGCATCCCCAGTGGTGCCAGTGCACTCTCTGGACTCACTGAAGTGCATTCTCAGTGGTGCCAGTGCACTCTCTGGACTCACTGCACTGCATCCCCAGTGGTGCCAGTGCACTCTCTGGACTCACTGAACTGCATCCCCAGTGGTGCCAGTGCACTCTCTTGAGTCACCGCACTGCATCCCCTGTGGTTCAAGAGCACTCACTGGACTCACTGCAGTGCATCCCCAGTGGTGCCAGTGCACTCTCTGGACTCACTGCACTGCATCCCCAGTGCTGCCAGTGCACTCTCTGGACTCACTGCACTGCATCCCCAGTGGTGCCTGTACGCTCTCTGGAGTCACAGCACTGCATCCCCAGTGGTGCCAGTGCAATCTCTGGACTCACTGCAGTGCATCCCCAGTGGTGCCAGTGCACTCTCTGGACTCACTGAAGTGCATTCTCAGTGGTGCCAATGCACTCTCTGGACTCACTGCACTGCATCTCCAGTGGTGCCAGTGCACTCTCTGGACTCACTGCACTGGATCCCCAGTGCTGCCAGTGCACTCTCTTGAGTCACCGCACTGCATCCCCTGTGGTGCAAGAGCACTCTCTGGACTCACAGCAGTGCATCACCAGTGGTGCCAGTGCACTCTCTGTACTCACTGCACTGCATCCCCAGTGGTGCCAGTGCACTCTCTGGACTCACTGCACTACATCCCCAGTGGTGCTAGTGCACTGTGTGGACTCACTGTACTGCATTCCCTCTGGTGCCAGTGCAATCTCTGGACTCACTGCAGTGCATCCCCAGTGGTGCCAGTGCACTCTCAGGACTCACTGCACTGCATCCCCAGTGGTGCCAGTGCACTCTCTGGACTCAATGCACTGCATCCCCAGTAGTGACAGTGCACTCTCTGGACTCACTGCAGTGCATCCCCAGTGGTGCCAGTGCACTCTCTGGACTCACTGCACTGCATCCCCAGTAGTGCCAGTGCACTCTCTGGACTCACTGCACTGCATCCCCAGTGGTGCCAGTGCACTCACTGGATTCACTGCACTGCATCCCCAGTGGTGCCAGTGCACTCTCTGGACTCACTGCACTGCATCCCCAGTGGTGCCAGTGCACTCACTGGACTGACTGCAGTGCATCCCCACTGGTGCCAGTGCACTCTCTGGGCTCTCTGCAGTGCATCCCCAGTGGTGCCAGTGCACTCTCTGGACTCACTGCACTGCATCCCCAGTGGTGCCTGTGCGCTCTCTGGAGTCACTGCACTGCATTCTCATTGGTGCCAGTGCACTCTCTGGACTCACTGCACTGCATCCCCAGTACTGCCAGTGCACTCTCTGGACTCACTGCACTGCATCCCCAGTGGTGCCTGTGCGCTCTCTGGAGTCACAGCACTGCATCCCCAGTAGTGCCAGTGCAATCTCTGGACTCACTGCACTGCATCCCCAGTGGTGCCAGTGCACTCTCTGGACTCACTGAAGTGCATTCTCAGTGGTGCCAGTGCACTCTCTGGACTCACTGCACTGCATCCCCAGTGGTGCCAGTGCACTCTCTGGACTCACTGAACTGCATCCCCAGTGGTGCCAGTGCACTCTCTTGAGTCACCGCACTGCATCCCCTGTGGTTCAAGAGCACTCACTGGACTCACTGCAGTGCATCCCCAGTGGTGCCAGTGCACTCTCTGGACTCACTGCACTGCATCCCCAGTGCTGCCAGTGCACTCTCTGGACTCACTGCACTGCATCCCCAGTGGTGCCTGTACGCTCTCTGGAGTCACAGCACTGCATCCCCAGTGGTGCCAGTGCAATCTCTGGACTCACTGCAGTGCATCCCCAGTGGTGCCAGTGCACTCTCTGGACTCACTGAAGTGCATTCTCAGTGGTGCCAATGCACTCTCTGGACTCACTGCACTGCATCTCCAGTGGTGCCAGTGCACTCTCTGGACTCACTGCACTGCATCCCCAGTGCTGCCAGTGCACTCTCTTGAGTCACCGCACTGCATCCCCTGTGGTGCAAGAGCACTCTCTGGACTCACAGCAGTGCATCCCCAGTGGTGCCAGTGCACTCTCAGGACTCACTGCACTGCATCCCCAGTGGTGCCAGTGCACTCTCTGGACTCACTGCACTACATCCCCAGTGGTGCTAGTGCACTGTGTGGACTCACTGTACTGCATTCCCTCTGGTGCCAGTGCAATCTCTGGACTCACTGCAGTGCATCCCCAGTGGTGCCAGTGCACTCTCAGGACTCACTGCACTGCATCCCCAGTGGTGCCAGTGCACTCTCTGGACTCACTGCACTGCATCCCCAGTAGTGACAGTGCACTCTCTGGACTCACTGCAGTGCATCCCCAGTGGTGCCAGTGCACTCTCTGGACTCACTGCACTGCATCCCCAGTAGTGCCAGTGCACTCTCTGGACTCACTGCACTGCATCCCCAGTGGTGCCAGTGCACTCACTGGATTCACTGCACTGCATCCCCAGTGGTGCCAGTGCACTCTCTGGACTCACTGCACTGCATCCCCAGTGGTGCCAGTGCACTCTCTGGACTCACTGCAGTGCATCCCCAGTGGTGCCAGTGCACTCTCTGGACTCACTGCAGTGCATCCCCAGTGGTGCCAGTGCACTCTCTGGACTCACTGCAGTGCATCCCCACTGGTGCTAGTGCACTCTCTGGACTCACTGCAGTGCATCCCCAGTGGTGCCAGTGCAGTCTCTGGACTCACTGCAGTGCATCCCCAGTGGTGCCACTGCACTCTCTGGACTCACTGCAGTGCATCCCCAGTGGTGCCAGTGCACTCTCTGGACTCATTGAAGTGCATTCTCAGTGGTGCCAGTGCACTCTCTGGACTCACTGCAGTGCATCCCCAGTGGTGCCAGTACACTCACTGGACTCACTGCACTGCATCCCCAGTGGTGCCAGTGCACTCTCTGGACTCACTAAACTGCATCCCCAGTGGTGCCACTGCACTCTCTGGACTCACTGCACTGCTTCCCCAGTGGTGCCAGTGCACTCACTGGACTCACTGCAGTGCATCCCCACTGGTGCCAGTGCACTCTTTGGGCTCACTGCAGTGCATCCCCAGTGGTGCCAGTGCACTCTCTGGACTCACTGCACTGCATCCCCAGTGGTGCCAGTGCGCTCTCTGGAGTCACAGCACTGCATCCCCAGTGGTGCCAGTGCACTCTCTGGACTCACTGCACTGCATCCCCAGTGGTGCCAGTGCACTCTCTAGACTCACTGCAGTGCATCCCCAGTGGTGTCACTGCACTCTCTGGAATCACTGCAGTGCATCCCCAGTGGTGCCAGTGCACTTCACTGGACTCACTGTACTGCATCATCGGTGGTGCCAGTGCACTCTCTGGACTCACTGCACTGCATCCCCGGTGGTGCCAGTGCAGTCTCTGGACTCACTGCACTGCAGGCCCAGTGGTACCAGTGCACTCACTGGATTCACTGTACTGCATCACCAGTGGTGCCACTGCACTCTCTGGACTCACTGCACTGCTTTCCCAGTGGTGCCAGTGCACTCACTGGACTGACTGCAGTGCATCCCCACTGGTGCCAGTGCACTCTCTGGGCTCTCTGCAGTGCATCCCCAGTGGTGCCAGTGCACTCTCTGAACTCACTGCACTGCATCCCCAGTGGTGCCTGTGCGCTCTCTGGAGTCACTGCACTGCATTCTCATTGGTGCCAGTGCACTCTCTGGACTCACTGCACTGCATCCCCAGTACTGCCAGTGCACTCTCTGGACTCACTGCACTGCATCCCCAGTGGTGCCACTGCACTCTCTGGACTCACTGCACTTCTTCCCCAGTGGTGCCAGTGCACTCTCTGGACTCACTGCACTGCATCCCCAGTGGTGCCAGTGCACTCTCTGGACTCACTGCAGTGCATCCCCTGTGGTGCCAGTGCACTCTCTGGAGTCACTGCACTGCATCCCCAGTGGTGCCAGTGCACTCTCTGGACTCACTGCACTGCATCCCCAGTGGTTCCAGCGCACTCTCTGGACTCACTGCACTGCATCCCCAGTAGTGCTAGTGCACTCTGTGGACTCACTGCACTGCATCCCCAGTGCTGCCATTGCACTCTCTGGACTCACTGAACTGCTTCCCCAGTGGTGCCAGTGCACTCTCTGGACTCACTGCACTGCATCCCCAGTGGTGCCAGTGCACTCACTGGACTCACTGCAGTGCATCCCCAGTGGTGCCAGTGCACTCTCTGGAGTCACTGCACTGCATCCCCAGTGGTGCCAGTGCACTCTCTGGACTCACTGCACTGCATCCCCAGTGGTTCCAGCGCACTCTCTGGACTCACTGCACTGAATCCCCAGTAGTGCTAGTGCACTCTGTGGACTCACTGCAGTGCATCCCCAGTGGTGCCAGAGCACTCTCTGGACTCACAGAAGTGCATTCTCAGTGGTGCCAGTGCACTCTCTGGACTCACTTCAGTGCATCCCCAGTGGTGCCAGTACACTCTCTGGACTCACTGCAGTGCATCCCCAGTGGTGCCAGTGCACTCTCTGGACTCACTGCAGTGCATCCCCAGTGGTGCCAGTGCACTCTCTGGACTCACTGCAGTGCATCCGCAGTTGTGCCATTGCACTCTCTGGACTCACTGCACTGCATCCCCAGTGGTGCCAGTGCACTCTCTGGACTCACTGCACTGCATCCCCAGTGCTGCCAGTGCACTCTCTTGAGTCACTGCACTGCATCCCCTGTGGTGCAAGAGCACTCTCTGGACTCACAGCAGTGCATCACCAGTGGTGCCAGTGCACTCTCTGGACTCACTGCACTGCATCCCCAGTGGTGCCAGTGCACTCTCTGGACTCACTGCACTGCATCCCCAGTGGTTCTAGTGCACTGTGTGGACTCACTGTACTGCATCCCCAGTGGTGCCAGTGCAATCTCTGGACTCACTGCAGTGCATCCCCAGTGGTGCCAGTGCACTCTCTGGACTCACTGTACTGCATCCCCACTGGTGCCAGTGCACTCTCTGGACTCACTGCACTGCATCCCCAGTAGTGACAGTGCACTCTCTGGACTCAGTGCAGTGCATCCCCAGTGGTGCCAGTGCACTCTCTGGACTCACTGCACTGCTTCCCCAGTGGTGCCAGTGCACTCTTTCGAGTCACTGCAGTGCATCCCCAGTGGTGCCAGTGCACTCTCTGGACTCACTGCAGTGCATCCCCAGTGGTGCCAGTGCACTCTCTGGACTCACTGAGGTGCATCCCCAGTGGTGCCAGTGCACTGTCTGGACTCACTGCAGTGCATCCCCAGTGGTGCCAGTGCACTCTCTGGACTCACTGTACTGCACCCCCAGTGGTGCCAGTGCACTCACTGGAGTGACTGCACTGCATCCCCAGTGGTGCCAGTGCACTCTCTGGACTCACTGCACTGCATCCCCAGTGGTGCCAGTGCACTCTCTGGACTCACTGAACTGCATCCCCAGTGGTGCCAGTGCAATCTCTGGACTCACTGCAGTGCATCCCCAGTGGTGCCAGTGCACTCTCTGGACTCACTGAAGTGCATTATCAGTGGTGCCAGTGCACTCTCTGGACTCACTGCACTGCATCCCTAGTGGTGCCACTGCACTCTCTGGACTCACTGCACTGCTTCCCCAGTGGTGCCAGTGCACTCTCTGGACTCACTGCACTGCATCCCCAGTGGTGCCAGTGCACTCACTGGACTCACTGCAGTGCATCCCCAGTGGTGCCAGTGCACTCTCTGGAGTCACTGCACTGCATCCCCAGTGGTGCCAGTGCACTCTCTGGACTCACTGCACTGCATCCCCAGTGGTTCCAGCGTACTCGCTGGACTCACTGCACTGCATCCCCAGTAGTGCTAGTGCACTCTGTGGACTCACTGCAGTGCATCCCCAGTGGTGCCTGTGCACTCTCTGGACTCACTGAAGTGCATTCTCAGTGGTGCCAGTGCACTCTCTGGACTCACTTCAGTGCATCCCCAGTGGTGCCAGTACACTCTCTGAACTCACTGCAGTGCATTCCCAGTGGTGCCAGTGCACTCTCTGGACTCACTGCACTGCATCCCCAGTGGTGCCAGTGCACTCTCTGGACTCACTGCACTGCATCCCCAGTGCTGCCAGTGCACTCTCTTGAGTCACTGCACTGCATCCCCTGTGGTGCAAGAGCACTCTCTGGACTCACAGCAGTGCATCACCAGTGGTGCCAGTGCACTCTCTGGACTCAATGCACTGCATCCCCAGTGGTGCCAGTGCACTCTCTGGAGTCACTGCACTGCATCCCCAGTGGTGCCAGTGCACTCTCTGGACTCACTGCACTGCATCCCCAGTGGTTCCAGCGCACTCTCTGGACTCACTGCACTGCATCCCCAGTGGTGCTAGTGCACTCTGTGGACTCACTGCAGTGCATCCCCAGTGGTGCCAGTGCACTCTCTGGACTCACTGAAGTGCATTCTCAGTGGTGCCAGTGCACTCTCTGGACTCACTTCAGTGCATCCCCAGTGGTGCCAGTACACTCTCTGGACTCACTGCAGTGCATCCCCAGTGGTGCCAGTGCACTCTCTGGACTCACTGCAGTGCATCCCCAGTGGAGCCAGTGCACTCTCTGGACTCACTGCAGTGCATCCGCAGTTGTGCCATTGCACTCTCTGGACTCACTGCACTGCATCCCCAGTGGTGCCAGTGCACTCTCTGGACTCACTGCACTGCATCCCCAGTGCTGCCAGTGCACTCTCTTGAGTCACTGCACTGCATCCCCTGTGGTGCAAGAGCACTCTCTGGACTCACAGCAGTGCATCACCAGTGGTGCCAGTGCACTCTCTGGACTCACTGCACTGCATCCCCAGTTGTGCCAGTGCACTCTCTGGACTCACTGCACTGCATCCCCAGTGGTTCTAGTGCACTGTGTGGACTCACTGTACTGCATCCCCAGTGGTGCCAGTGCAATCTCTGGACTCAGTGCACTGCATCCCCAGTGGTGCCAGTGCACTCTCTGGACTCACTGCACTGCATCCCCAGTGGTGCCAGTGCACTCTCTGGACTCACTGCACTGCATCCCCAGTAGTGACAGTGCACTCTCTGGACTCACTGCAGTGCATCCCCAGTGGTGCCAGTGCACTCTCTGGACTCACTGCACTGCTTCCCCAGTGGTGCCAGTGCACTCTTTCGAGTCACTGCAGTGCTTCCCCAGTGGTGCCAGTGCACTCTCTGGACTCACTGCAGTGCATCCCCAGTGGTGCCAGTGCACTCTCTGGACTCACTGCAGTGCATCCCCAGTGGTGCCAGTGCACTCTCTGGAGTCACAGCACTGCATCCCCAGTGGTGCCAGTGCAATCTCTGGACTCACTGCACTGCATCCCCAGTGGTGCCAGTGCACTCTCTGGACTCACTGAAGTGCATTCTCAGTGGTGCCAGTGCACTCTCTGGACTCACTGCACTGCATCCCCAGTGGTGCCAGTGCACTCTCTGGACTCACTGAAGTGCATCTCCAGTGGTGCCAGTGCAATCTCTGGACTCACTGCAGTGCATCCCCAGTGGTGCCAGTTCACTCTCTGGACTCACTGAAGTGCATTATCAGTGGTGCCAGTGCACTCTCTGGACTCACTGCACTGCATCCCCAGTGGTGCCAGTGCACTCTCTGGACTCACTGCAGTGCATCCCTAGTGGTGCCACTGCACTCTCTGGACTCACTGCACTGCTTCCCCAGTGGTGCCAGTGCACTCTCTGGACTCACTGCACTGCATCCCCAGTGGTGCCAGTGCACTCACTGGACTCACTGCAGTGCATCCCCAGTGGTGCCAGTGCACTCTCTGGAGTCACTGCACTGCATCCCCAGTGGTGCCAGTGCACTCTCTGGACTCACTGCACTGCATCCCCAGTGGTTCCAGCGCACTCGCTGGACTCACTGCACTGCATCCCCAGTAGTGCTAGTGCACTCTGTGGACTCACTGCAGTGCATCCCCAGTGGTGCCTGTGCACTCTCTGGACTCACTGAAGTGCATTCTCAGTGGTGCCAGTGCACTCTCTGGACTCACTTCAGTGCATCCCCAGTGGTGCCAGTACACTCTCTGGACTCACTGCAGTGCATCCCCAGTGGTGCCAGTGCACTCTCTGGACTCACTGCACTGCATCCCCAGTGGTGCCAGTGCACTCTCTGGACTCACTGCACTGCATCCCCAGTGCTGCCAGTGCACTCTCTTGAGTCACTGCACTGCATCCCCTGTGGTGCAAGAGCACTCTCTGGACTCACAGCAGTGCATCACCAGTGGTGCCAGTGCACTCTCTGGACTCACTGCACTGCATCCCCAGTGGTGCTAGTGCACTGTGTGGACTCACTGCACTGCATCCCCAGTGGTGCCAGTGCAATCTCTGGACTCACTGCAGTGCATCCCCAGTGGTGCCAGTGCACTCTCTGGACTCACTGAAGTGCATTCTCAGTGGTGCCAGTGCACTCTCTGGACTCACTGCACTGCATCCCCAGTAGTGACAGTGCACTCTCTGGACTCACTGCAGTGCATCCCCAGTGGTGCCAGTGCACTCTCTGGACTCACTGCACTGCTTCCCCAGTGGTGCCAGTGCACTCTTTCGAGTCACTGCAGTGCATCCCCAGTGGTGCCAGTGCACTCTCTGGACTCACTGCAGTGCATCCCCAGTGGTGCCAGTGCACTCTCTGGACTCACTGCAGTGCATCCCCAGTGGTGCCAGTGCACTCTCTGGAGTCACAGCACTGCATCCCCAGTGGTGCCAGTGCAATCTCTGGGCTCACTGCACTGCATCCCCAGTGGTGCCAGTGCACTCTCTGGACTCACTGAAGTGCATTCTCAGTGGTGCCAGTGCACTCTCTGGACTCACTGCACTGCATCCCCAGTGGTGCCAGTGCACTCTCTGGACTCACTGAACTGCATCCCCAGTGGTGCCAGTGCAATCTCTGGACTCACTGCAGTGTATCCCCAGTGGTGCCAGTGCACTCTCTGGACTCACTGAAGTGCATTATCAGTGGTGCCAGTGCACTCTCTGGACTCACTGCACTGCATCCCCAGTAGTGACAGTGCACTCTCTGGACTCACTGCAGTGCATCCCCAGTGGGGCCAGTGCACTCTCTGGACTCACTGCGCTGCATCCCCAGTGGTGCCAGTGCACTCTCTGGACTCACTGCACTGCATCGCCAGTGCACTCTCTGGACTCACTGCACTGCATCCCCAGTGGTGCCAGTGTACTCTCAGGACTCACTGAAGTGCATCCCCAGTGGTGCCAGTGCACTCTCTGGACTCACTGCACTGCATCCCCAGTGGTGCCAGTGCACTCTCTGGACTCACTGCACTGCACCCCAATGCTGCCAGTGCACTCTCTGGCGTCACTGCACTGCATCCCCAGTGGTGCAAGTGCACTCTCTGGACTCACTGGAGTGCATCACCTGTGGTGCCAGTGCACTCTCTGGACTCACTGCACTGCATCCCCAGTGCTGCCAGTGCACTCTCTGGACTCACTGCACCGCATCCGCAGTGGTGCCAGTGCACTCTCTAGAGTCACTGCGCTGCATCCCCAGTTGTGCCAGTGCACTCTCAGGACTCACTGCACTGCATCCCCAGTGGTGCCAGTGCACTCTCTGGAGTGACTGCAGTGCATCTCCAGTGGTGCCAGTGCACTCTCTGGACTCGCGTCACTGCATCCCCAGTGGTGCCAGTGCACTCTCTGGACTCGCGTCACTGCATCCCCAGTGGTGCCATTGCACTCTCTGGACTCACTGAAGTGCATCCCCAGTGGTGCCAGTGCACTCTCTGGACTCACTGCAGTGCATTCCCGGTGGTGCCAGTGCACTCTCTGGACTCACTGCACTGCATCCCCAGTGGTGCCAGTGCACTCTCTGGACTCACTGCAGTGCATCCCCAGTGGTGCCAGTGCACTCTCTGGACTCACTGCACTGCATCCCCAGTGGTGCCAGTGCACTCTCTGGAGTCACAGCACTGCATCCCCAGTGGTGCCAGTGCACTCTCTGGACTCACTGAAGTGCATCCCCAGTGGTGCCAGTGCACTCTCTGGACTCACTGAAGTGCATTCTCAGTGGTTACAGTACACTCTCTGGACTCACTGCAGTGCATCCCCAGTGGTGCCAGTACACTCACTGGACTCACTGCACTGCATCCCCAGTGGTGCCAGTGCACTCTCTGGACTCACTAAACTGCATCACCAGTGGTGTCTCTGCACTCTCTGGACTCACTGCACTGCTTCCCCAGTGGTGCCAGTGCACTCACTGGACTCACTGCAGTGCATCCCCAGTGGTGCCAGTGCACTCTCTGGACTCACTGCAGTGCATCCCCAGTGGTGCCAGTGCACTCTCTGGACTCACTGCACTGCATCCCCAGTGGTGCCTGTGCGCTCTCTGGAGTCACAGCACTGCCTCCCCAGTGGTGCCAGTGCAATCTCTGGACTCACTGCACTGCATCCCCAGTGGTGCCAGTGTACTCTCTGGACTCACTGAAGTGCATTCTCAGTGGTGCCAGTGCACTCTCTGGACTCACTGCAGTGCATCCCCAGTGGTGCCAGTGCACTCTCTGGACTCACTGAACTGCATCCCCAGTGGTGCCAGTGCACTCTCTTGAGTCACCGCACTGCATCCCCTGTGGTGCAAGAGCACTCTCTGGACTCACAGCAGTGCATCACCAGTGGTGCCAGTGCACTCTCTGGACTCACTGCACTGCATCCCCAGTGGTGTCAGTGCACTCTCTGGACTCACTGCACTGCATCCCCAGTGGTGCTAGTGCACTGTGTGGACTCACTGTACTGCATTCCCGGTGGTGCCAGTGCAATCTCTGGACTCACTGCACTGCATCCCCAGTGGTGCCAGTGCACCTTCTGGACTCAATGCACTGCATCCCCAGTGGTGCCTGTACGCTCTCTGGAGTCACAGCACTGCATCCCCAGTGGTGCCAGTGCAATCTATGGACTCACTGCACTGCATCCCCAGTGGTGCCAGTGCACTCTCTGGACTCACTGCACTGCATTCTCAGTGGTGCCAGTGCACTCTCTGGACTCACTGCACTGCATCCCCAGTGGTGCCAGTGCACTCTCTGGACTCACTGCACTGCATCCCCAGTGGTGCCAGTGCACTCTCTGGACTCACTGCACTGCATCACCAGTGGTGCTAGTGCACTGTGTGGATGCACTGTACTGCATTCCCGGTGGTGCCAGTGCAATCTCTGGACTCACTGCAGTGCATCCCCAGTGGTGCCAGTGCACTCTCTGGACTCACTGCACTGCATCCCCAGTGGTGCCTGTGCGCTCTCTGGAGTCACAGCACTGCATCCCCAGTGGTGCCAGTGCAATCTCTGGACTCACTGCAGTGCATCCCCAGTGGTGCCAGTGCACTCTCTGGACTCACTGAAGTGCATTCTCAGTGGTGCCAGTGCACTCTCTGGACTCACTGCACTGCATCCCCGGTGGTGCCAGTGCAGTCTCTGGAGTAACTGCACTGCATCCCCACTGGTGCCAAAGCACTCTCTGGACTCACTGCAGTGCATCCCCAGTGGTGCCACTGCACTCTCTGGACTCACTGCACTGCATCCCCGGTGGTGCCAGTGCACTCTCTGGACTCACTGCAGTGCATCCCCAGTGGTGCCACTGCACTCTCTGGACTCACTGCAGTGCATCCCCAGTGGTGCCAGTACACTCACTGGACTCACTGCACTGCATCCCCAGTGGTGCCAGTGCACTCTCTGGACTCACTAAACTGCATCCCCAGTGGTGCCACTGCACTCTCTGGACTCACTGCACTGCTTCCCCAGTGGTGCCAGTGCACTCACTGGACTCACTGCAGTGCATCCCCACTGGTGCCAGTGCACTCTTTGGGCTCACTGCAGTGCATCCCCAGTGGTGCCAGTGCACTCTCTGGACTCACTGCACTGCATCCCCAGTGGTGCCAGTGCGCTCTCTGGAGTCACAGCACTGCATCCCCAGTGGTGCCAGTGCACTCTCTGGACTCACTGCACTGCATCCCCAGTGGTGCCAGTGCACTCTCTGGACTCACTGCACTGCATCCCCGGTGGTGCCAGTGCAGTCTCTGGAGTAACTGCACTGCATCCCCACTGGTCCCAAAGCACTCTCTGGACTCCCAGCACCGCATCCCCAGTGGTGCCAGTGCACTCTCTCTACTCACTGCAGTGCATCCCCAGTGGTGTCACTGCACTCTCTGGACTCACTGCAGTGCATCCCCAGTGGTGCCAGTGCACTTCACTGGACTCACTGTACTGCATCATCGGTGGTGCCAGTGCACTCTCTGGACTCACTGCAGTGCATCCCCAGTGGTGCCAGTGTACTCTCTGGACTCACTGCACTGCAGGCCCAGTGGTACCAGTGCACTCACTGGATTCACTGTACTGCATCACCAGTGGTGCCACTGCACTCTCTGGACTCACTGCACTGCTTTCCCAGTGGTGCCAGTGCACTCACTGGACTGACTGCAGTGCATCCCCACTGGTGCCAGTGCACTCTCTGGGCTCACTGCAGTGCATCACCAGTGGTGCCAGTGCACTCTCTGGATTCACTGCACTGCATCCCCAGTGGTGCCTGTGCGCTCTCTGGAGTCACAGCACTGCATTCTCAGTGGTGCCAGTGCACTCTCTGGACTCACTGCACTGCATCCCCAGTGGTGCCAGTGCACTCTCTGGACTCACTGCACTGCATCCCCAGTGGTGCCACTGCACTCTCTGGACTCACTGCACTGCTTCCCCAGTGGTGCCAGTGCACTCTCTGGACTCACTGCACTGCATCCCCAGTGGTGCCAGTGCACTCACTGGACTCACTGCAGTGCATCCCCAGTGGTGCCAGTGCACTCTCTGGAGTCACTGCACTGCATCCCCAGTGGTGCCAGTGCACTCTCTGGACTCACTGCACTGCATCCCCAGTGGTTCCAGCGCACTCTCTGGACTCACTGCACTGCATCCCCAGTAGTGCTAGTGCACTCTGTGGACTCACTGCAGTGCATCCCCAGTGGTGCCAGTGCACTCTCTGGACTCACTGAACTGCATCCCCAGTGGTGCCAGTGCAATCTCTGGACTCACTGCACTGCATCCCCAGTGGTGCCAGTGCACTCTCTGGACTCACTGAAGTGCATTATCAGTGGTGCCAGTGCACTCTCTGGACTCACTGCACTGCATCCCCAGTGGTGCCAGTGCACTCTCTGGACTCACTGCAGTGCATCCCCAGTGGTGCCACTGCACTCTCTGGACTCACTGCACTGCTTCCCCATTGGTGCCAGTGCACTCTCTGGACTCACTGCACTGCATCCCCAGTGGTGCCAGTGCACTCACTGGACTCACTGCAGTGCATCCCCAGTGGTGCCAGTGCACTCTCTGGAGTCACTGCACTGCATCCCCAGTGGTGCCAGTGCACTCTCTGGACTCACTGCACTGCATCCCCAGTGGTTCCAGCGCACTCGCTGGACTCACTGCACTGCATCCCCAGTAGTGCTAGTGCACTCTGTGGACTCACTGCAGTGCATCCCCAGTGGTGCCAGTGCACTCTCTGGACTCACTGAAGTGCATTCTCAGTGGTGCCAGTGCACTCTCTGGACTCACTGCAGTGCATCCCCAGTGGTGCCAGTGCACTCTCTGGACTCACTGCAGTGCATCCCCAGTGGAGCCAGTGCACTCTCTGGACTCACTGCAGTGCATCCGCAGTGGTGCCATTGCACTCTCTGGACTCACTGCACTGCATCCCCAGTGGTGCCAGTGCACTCTCTGGACTCACTGCACTGCATCCCCAGTGCTGCCAGTGCACTCTCTTGAGTCACTGCACTGCAGGCCCAGTGGTACCAGTGCACTCACTGGATTCACTGTACTGCATCACCAGTGGTGCCACTGCACTCTCTGGACTCACTGCAGTGCATCCCCAGTGGTGCCAGTGTACTCTCTGGACTCACTGCACTGCAGGCCCAGTGGTACCAGTGCACTCACTGGATTCACTGTACTGCATCACCAGTGGTGCCACTGCACTCTCTGGACTCACTGCACTGCTTTCCCAGTGGTGCCAGTGCACTCACTGGACTGACTGCAGTGCATCCCCACTGGTGCCAGTGCACTCTCTGGGCTCACTGCAGTGCATCACCAGTGGTGCCAGTGCACTCTCTGGATTCACTGCACTGCATCCCCAGTGGTGCCTGTGCGCTCTCTGGAGTCACAGCACTGCATTCTCAGTGGTGCCAGTGCACTCTCTGGACTCACTGCACTGCATCCCCAGTGGTGCCAGTGCACTCTCTGGACTCACTGCACTGCATCCCCAGTGGTGCCACTGCACTCTCTGGACTCACTGCACTGCTTCCCCAGTGGTGCCAGTGCACTCTCTGGACTCACTGCACTGCATCCCCAGTGGTGCCAGTGCACTCACTGGACTCACTGCAGTGCATCCCCAGTGGTGCCAGTGCACTCTCTGGAGTCACTGCACTGCATCCCCAGTGGTGCCAGTGCACTCTCTGGACTCACTGCACTGCATCCCCAGTGGTTCCAGCGCACTCTCTGGACTCACTGCACTGCATCCCCAGTAGTGCTAGTGCACTCTGTGGACTCACTGCAGTGCATCCCCAGTGGTGCCAGTGCACTCTCTGGACTCACTGAACTGCATCCCCAGTGGTGCCAGTGCAATCTCTGGACTCACTGCACTGCATCCCCAGTGGTGCCAGTGCACTCTCTGGACTCACTGAAGTGCATTATCAGTGGTGCCAGTGCACTCTCTGGACTCACTGCACTGCATCCCCAGTGGTGCCAGTGCACTCTCTGGACTCACTGCAGTGCATCCCCAGTGGTGCCACTGCACTCTCTGGACTCACTGCACTGCTTCCCCATTGGTGCCAGTGCACTCTCTGGACTCACTGCACTGCATCCCCAGTGGTGCCAGTGCACTCACTGGACTCACTGCAGTGCATCCCCAGTGGTGCCAGTGCACTCTCTGGAGTCACTGCACTGCATCCCCAGTGGTGCCAGTGCACTCTCTGGACTCACTGCACTGCATCCCCAGTGGTTCCAGCGCACTCGCTGGACTCACTGCACTGCATCCCCAGTAGTGCTAGTGCACTCTGTGGACTCACTGCAGTGCATCCCCAGTGGTGCCAGTGCACTCTCTGGACTCACTGAAGTGCATTCTCAGTGGTGCCAGTGCACTCTCTGGACTCACTGCAGTGCATCCCCAGTGGTGCCAGTGCACTCTCTGGACTCACTGCAGTGCATCCCCAGTGGAGCCAGTGCACTCTCTGGACTCACTGCAGTGCATCCGCAGTGGTGCCATTGCACTCTCTGGACTCACTGCACTGCATCCCCAGTGGTGCCAGTGCACTCTCTGGACTCACTGCACTGCATCCCCAGTGCTGCCAGTGCACTCTCTTGAGTCACTGCACTGCATCCCCTGTGGTGGAAGAGCACTCTCTGGACTCACAGCAGTGCATCACCAGTGGTGCCAGTGCACTCTCTGGACTCACTGCACTGCATCCCCAGTGGTGCCAGTGCACTCTCTGGACTCACTGCACTGCATCCCCAGTGGTGCTAGTGCACTGTGTGGACTCACTGTACTGCATCCCCAGTGGTGCCAGTGCAATCTCTGGACTCACTGCAGTGCATCCCCAGTGGTGCCAGTGTACTCTCTGGACTCACTGAAGTGCATTCTCAGTGGTGCCAGTGCACTCTCTGGACTCACTGCACTGCATCCCCAGTAGTGACAGTGCACTCTCTGGACTCACTGCAGTGCATCCCCAGTGGTGCCAGTGCACTCTCTGGATTCCTTGCACTGCTTCCCCAGTGGTGCCAGTGCACTCTCTGGACTCACTGCAGTGCATCCCCAGTGGTGCCAGTGCACTCTCTGGAGTCACAGCACTGCATCCCCAGTGGTGCCAGTGCAATCTCTGGACTCACTGCACTGCATCCCCAGTGGTGCCAGTGCACTCTCTGGACTCACTGAACTGCATCCCCAGTGGTGCCAGTGCAATCTCTGGACTCACTGCACTGCATCCCCAGTGGTGCCAGTGCACTCTCTGGACTCACTGAAGTGCATTATCAGTGGTGCCAGTGCACTCTCTGGACTCACTGCACTGCATCCCCAGTGGTGCCAGTGCACTCTCTGGACTCACTGCAGTGCATCCCCAGTGGTGCCACTGCACTCTCTGGACTCACTGCACTGCTTCCCCAGTGGTGCCAGTGCACTCTCTGGACTCACTGCACTGCACCCCCAGTGGTGCCAGTGCACTCACTGGACTCACTGCAGTGCATCCCCAGTGGTGCCAGTGCACTCTCTGGACTCACTGCACTGCATCCCCAGTGGTGCCAGTGCACTCTCTGGACTCACTGCACTGCATCCCCAGTGGTTCCAGCGCACTCGCTGGACTCACTGCACTGCATCCCCAGTAGTGCTAGTGCACTCTGTGGACTCACTGCAGTGCATCCCCAGTGGTGCCAGTACACTCACTGGACTCACTGCACTGCATTCCCAGTGGTGCCAGTGCACTCTCTGGACTCACTAAACTGCATCACCAGTGGTGTCTCTGCACTCTCTGGACTCACTGCACTGCTTCCCCAGTGGTGCCAGTGCACTCTCTGGACTCACTGCACTGCATCCCCAGTGGTGCCTGTGCGCTCTCTGGAGTCACAGCACTGCCTCCCCAGTGGTGCCAGTGCAATCTCTGGACTCACTGCACTGCATCCCCAGTGGTGCCAGTGCACTCTCTGGACTCACTGAAGTGCATTCTCAGTGGTGCCAGTGCACTCTCTGGACTCACAGCAGTGCATCACCAGTGGTGCCAGTGCACTCTCTGGACTCACTGCACTGCATCCCCAGTGGTGCCAGTGCACTCTCTGGACTCACTGCACTGCATCCCCAGTGGTGCTAGTGCACTGTGTGGATGCACTGTACTGCATTACCGGTGGTGCCAGTGCAATCTCTGGACTCACTGCAGTGCATCCCCAGTGGTGCCAGTGCACTCTCTGGACTCACTGCACTGCATCCCCAGTGGTGCCTGTGCGCTCTCTGGAGTCACAGCACTGCATCCCCAGCAGTGCCAGTGCAATCTCTGGACTCACCGCACTGCATCCCCAGTGGTGCCAGTGCACTCTCTGGACTCACTGAAGTGCATTCTCAGTGGTGCCAGTGCACTCTCTGGACTCACTGCACTGCATCCCCAGTGGTACCAGTGCACTCTCTGGACTCACTGAACTGCATCCCCAGTGGTGCCAGTGCACTCTCTTGAGTCACCGCACTGCATCCCCTGTGGTGCAAGAGCACTCACTGGACTCACTGCAGTGCATCCCCAGTGGTGCCAGTGCACTCTCTGGACTCACTGCACTGCATCCCCAGTGCTGCCAGTGCACTCTCTGGACTCACTGCACTGCATCCCCAGTGGTGCCTGTGCGCTCTCTGGAGTCATAGCACTGCATCCCCAGTGGTGCCAGTGCAATCTCTGGACTCACTGCAGTGCATCCCCAGTGGTGCCAGTGCACTCTCTGGACTCACTGAAGTGCATTCTCAGTGGTGCCAATGCACTCTCTGGACTCACTGCACTGCATCTCCAGTGGTGCCAGTGCACTCTCTGGACTCACTGCACTGCATCCCCAGTGCTGCCAGTGCACTCTCTTGAGTCACCGCACTGCAACCCTGTGGTGCAAAAGCACTCTCTGGACTCACAGCAGTGCATCACCAGTGGTGCCAGTGCACTCTCTGTACTCACTGCACTGCATCCCCAGTGGTGCCAGTGCACTCTCTGGACTCACTGCACTACATCCCCAGTGGTGCTAGTGCACTGTGTGGACTCACTGTACTGCATTCCCTCTGGTGCCAGTGCACTCTCTTGACTCACTGCAGTGCATCCCCAGTGGTGCCAGTGCACTCTCAGGACTCACTGCACTGCATCCCCAGTGGTGCCAGTGCACTCTCTGGACTCACTGCACTGCATCCCCAGTAGTGACAGTGCACTCTCTGGACTCACTGCAGTGCATCCCCAGTGGTGCCAGTGCACTCTCTGGACTCACAGCACTGCATCCCCAGTAGTGCCAGTGCACTCTCTGGACTCACTGCACTGCATCCCCAGTGGTGCCAGTGCACTCACTGGATTCACTGCACTGCATCCCCAGTGGTGCCAGTGCACTCTCTGGACTCACTGCAGTGCATCCCCAGTGGTGCCAGTGCACTCTCTGGACTCACTGCAGTGCATCCCCAGTGGTGCCAGTGCACTCTCTGGACTCACTGCAGTGCATCCCCACTGGTGCTAGTGCACTCTCTGGACTCACTGCAGTGCATCCCCAGTGGTGCCAGTGCAGTCTCTGGACTCACTGCAGTGCATCCCCAGTGGTGCCACTGCACTCTCTGGACTCACTGCAGTGCATCACCAGTGGTGCCAGTGCACTCTCTGGACTCATTGAAGTGCATTCTCAGTGGTGCCAGTGCACTCTCTGGACTCACTGCAGTGCATCCCCAGTGGTGCCAGTACACTCACTGGACTCACTGCACTGCATCCCCAGTGGTGCCAGTGCACTCTCTGGACTCACTAAACTGCATCCCCAGTGGTGCCACTGCACTCTCTGGACTCACTGCACTGCTTCCCCAGTGGTGCCAGTGCACTCACTGGACTCACTGCAGTGCATCCCCACTGGTGCCAGAGCACTCTTTGGGCTCACTGCAGTGCATCCCCAGTGGTGCCAGTGCACTCTCTGGACTCACTGCACTGCATCCCCAATGGTGCCAGTGCGCTCTCTGGAGTCACAGCACTGCATCCCCAGTGGTGCCAGTGCACTCTCTGGACTCACTGCACTGCATCCCCAGTGGTGCCAGTGCACTCTCTGGACTCACTGCAGTGCATCCCCAGTGGTGTCACTGCACTCTCTGGAATCACTGCAGTGCATCCCCAGTGGTGCCAGTGCACTTCACTGGACTCACTGTACTGCATCATCGGTGGTGCCAGTGCACTCTCTGGACTCACTGCACTGCATCCCCGGTGGTGCCAGTGCAGTCTCTGGACTCACTGCACTGCAGGCCCAGTAGTACCAGTGCACTCACTGGATTCACTGTACTGCATCACCAGTGGTGCCACTGCACTCTCTGGACTCACTGCACTGCTTTCCCAGTGGTGCCAGTGCACTCACTGGACTGACTGCAGTGCATCCCCACTGGTGCCAGTGCACTCTCTGGGCTCTCTGCAGTGCATCCCCAGTGGTGCCAGTGCACTCTCTGGACTCATTGCACTGCATCCCCAGTGGTGCCTGTGCGCTCTCTGGAGTCACTGCACTGCATTCTCATTGGTGCCAGTGCACTCTCTGGACTCACTGCACTGCATCCCCAGTACTGCCAGTGCACTCTCTGGACTCACTGCACTGCATCCCCAGTGGTGCCTGTGCACTCTCTGGAGTCACAGCACTGCATCCCCAGTAGTGCCAGTGCAATCTCTGGACTCACTGCACTGCATCCCCAGTGGTGCCAGTGCACTCTCTGGACTCACTGAAGTGCATCCTCAGTGGTGCCAGTGCACTCTCTGGACTCACTGAAGTGCATTCTCAGTGGTGCCAGTGCACTCTCTGGACTCACTGCACTGCATCCCCAGTGGTGCCAGTGCACTCTCTGGACTCACTGAACTGCATCCCCAGTGGTGCCAGTGCACTCTCTTGAGTCACCGCACTGCATCCCCTGTGGTTCAAGAGCACTCACTGGACTCACTGCAGTGCATCCCCAGTGGTGCCAGTGCACTCTCTGGACTCACTGCACTGCATCCCCAGTGCTGCCAGTGCACTCTCTGGACTCACTGCACTGCATCCCCAGTGGTGCCTGTACGCTCTCTGGAGTCACAGCACTGCATCCCCAGTGGTGCCAGTGCAATCTCTGGACTCACTGCAGTGCATCCCCAGTGGTGCCAGTGCACTCTCTGGACTCACTGAAGTGCATTCTCAGTGGTGCCAATGCACTCTCTGGACTCACTGCACTGCATCTCCAGTGGTGCCAGTGCACTCTCTGGACTCACTGCACTGCATCCCCAGTGCTGCCAGTGCACTCTCTTGAGTCACCGCACTGCATCCCCTGTGGTGCAAGAGCACTCTCTGGACTCACAGCAGTGCATCACCAGTGGTGCCAGTGCACTCTCTGTACTCACTGCACTGCATCCCCAGTGGTGCCAGTGCACTGTGTGGACTCACTGTACTGCATTCCCTCTGGTGCCAGTGCAATCTCTGGACTCACTGCAGTGCATCCCCAGTGGTGCCAGTGCACTCTCAGGACTCACTGCACTGCATCCCCAGTGGTGCCAGTGCACTCTCTGGACTCACTGCACTGCATCCCCAGTAGTGACAGTGCACTCTCTGGACTCACTGCAGTGCATCCCCAGTGGTGCCAGTGCACTCTCTGGACTCACTGCACTGCATCCCCAGTAGTGCCAGTGCACTCTCTGGACTCACTGCACTGCATCCCCAGTGGTGCCAGTGCACTCACTGGATTCACTGCACTGCATCCCCAGTGGTGCCAGTGCACTCTCTGGACTCACTGCACTGCATCCCCAGTGGTGCCAGTGCACTCTCTGGACTCACTGCAGTGCATCCCCAGTGGTGCCAGTGCACTCTCTGGACTCACTGCAGTGCATCCCCAGTGGTGCCAGTGCACTCTCTGGACTCACTGCAGTGCATCCCCACTGGTGCTAGTGCACTCTCTGGACTCACTGCAGTGCATCCCCAGTGGTGCCAGTGCAGTCTCTGGACTCACTGCAGTGCATCCCCAGTGGTGCCACTGCACTCTCTGGACTCACTGCAGTGCATCCCCAGTGGTGCCAGTGCACTCTCTGGACTCATTGAAGTGCATTCTCAGTGGTGCCAGTGCACTCTCTGGACTCACTGCAGTGCATCCCCAGTGGTGCCAGTACACTCACTGGACTCACTGCACTGCATCCCCGGTGGTGCCAGTGCAGTCTCTGGACTCACTGCACTGCAGGCCCAGTGGTACCAGTGCACTCACTGGATTCACTGTACTGCATCACCAGTGGTGCCACTGCACTCTCTGGACTCACTGCACTGCTTTCCCAGTGGTGCCAGTGCACTCACTGGACTGAATGCAGTGCATCCCCACTGGTGCCAGTGCACTCTCTGGGCTCTCTGCAGTGCATCCCCAGTGGTGCCAGTGCACTCTCTGGACTCACTGCACTGCATCCCCAGTGGTGCCTGTGCGCTCTCTGGAGTCACTGCACTGCATTCTCATTGGTGCCAGTGCACTCTCTGGACTCACTGCACTGCATCCCCAGTACTGCCAGTGCACTCTCTGGACTCACTGCACTGCATCCCCAGTGGTGCCTCTGCACTCTCTGGACTCACTGCACTTCTTCCCCAGTGGTGCCAGTGCACTCTCTGGACTCACTGCACTGCATCCCCAGTGGTGCCAGTGCACTCACTGGACTCACTGCAGTGCATCCCCTGTGGTGCCAGTGCACTCTCTGGAGTCACTGCACTGCATCCCCAGTGGTGCCAATGCACTCTCTGGACTCACTGCACTGCATCCCCAGTGGTTCCAGCGCACTCTCTGGACTCACTGCACTGCATCCCCAGTAGTGCTAGTGCACTCTGTGGACTCACTGCAGTGCATGCCCAGTGCTGCCAGTGCACTCTCTGGACTCACTGCACTGCATCCCCAGTGGTGCCATTGCACTCTCTGGACTCACTGAACTGCTTCCCCAGTGGTGCCAGTGCACTCTCTGGACTCACTGCAGTGCATCCCCAGTGGTGCCAGTGCACTCTCTGGACTCACTGCACTGCATCCCCAGTGGTTCCAGCGCACTCTCTGGACTCACTGCACTGCATCCCCAGTAGTGCTAGTGCACTCTGTGGACTCACTGCAGTGCATCCCCAGTGGTGCCAGAGCACTCTCTGGACTCACAGAAGTGCATTCTCAGTGGTGCCAGTGCACTCTCTGGACTCACTTCAGTGCATCCCCAGTGGTGCCAGTACACTCTCTGGACTCACTGCAGTGCATCCCCAGTGGTGCCAGTGCACTCTCTGGACTCACTGCAGTGCATCCCCAGTGGAGCCAGTGCACTCTCTGGACTCACTGCAGTGCATCCGCAGTTGTGCCATTGCACTCTCTGGACTCACTGCACTGCATCCCCAGTGGTGCCAGTGCACTCTCTGGACTCACTGCACTGCATCCCCAGTGCTGCCAGTGCACTCTCTGGACTCACTGCACTGCATCCCCTGTGGTGCAAGAGCACTCTCTGGACTCACAGCAGTGCATCACCAGTGGTGCCAGTGCACTCTCTGGACTCACTGCACTGCATCCCCAGTGGTGCCAGTGCACTCTCTGGACTCACTGCACTGCATCCCCAGTGGTTCTAGTGCACTGTGTGGACTCACGGTACTGCATCCCCAGTGGTGCCAGTGCAATCTCTGGACTCACTGCAGTGCATCCCCAGTGGTGCCAGTGCACTCTCTGGACTCACTGAAGTGCATTCTCAGTGGTGCCAGTGCACTCTCTGGACTCACTGCACTGCATCCCCAGTAGTGACAGTGCACTCTCTGGACTCACTGCAGTGCATCCCCAGTGGTGCCAGTGCACTCTCTGGACTCACTGCACTGCTTCCCCAGTGGTGCCAGTGCACTCTTTCGAGTCACTGCAGTGCATCCCCAGTGGTGCCAGTGCACTCTCTGGACTCACTGCAGTGCATCCCCAGTGGTGCCAGTGCACTCTCTGGACTCACTGCAGTGCATCCCCAGTGGTGCCAGTGCACTCTCTGGAGTCACAGCACTGCATCCCCAGTGGTGCCAGTGCAATCTCTGGACTCACTGAAGTGCATTCTCAGTGGTGCCAGTGCACTCTCTGGACTAACTGCACTGCATCCCCAGTGGTGCCAGTGCACTCTCTGGACTCACTGAACTGCATCCCCAGTGGTGCCAGTGCAATCTCTGGACTCACTGCAGTGCATCCCCAGTGGTGCCAGTGCACTCTCTGGACTCACTGAAGTGCATTATCAGTGGTGCCAGTGCACTCTCTGGACTCACTGCACTGCATCCCTAGTGGTGCCACTGCACTCTCTGGACTCACTGCACTGCTTCCCCAGTGGTGCCAGTGCACTATCTGGACTCACTGCACTGCATCCCCAGTGGTGCCAGTGCACTCACTGGACTCACTGCAGTGCATCCCCAGTGGTGCCAGTGCACTCTCTGGAGTCACTGCACTGCATCCCCAGTGGTGCCAGTGCACTCTCTGGACTCACTGCACTGCATCCCCAGTGGTTCCAGCGTACTCGCTGGACTCACTGCACTGCATCCCCAGTAGTGCTAGTGCACTCTGTGGACTCACTGCAGTGCATCCCCAGTGGTGCCTGTGCACTCTCTGGACTCACTGAAGTGCATTCTCAGTGGTGCCAGTGCACTCTCTGGACTCACTTCAGTGCATCCCCAGTGGTGCCAGTACACTCTCTGAACTCACTGCAGTGCATTCCCAGTGGTGCCAGTGCACTCTCTGGACTCACTGCACTGCATCCCCAGTGGTGCCAGTGCACTCTCTGGACTCACTGCACTGCATCCCCAGTGCTGCCAGTGCACTCTCTTGAGTCACTGCACTGCATCCCCTGTGGTGCAAGAGCACTCTCTGGACTCACAAAAGTGCATCACCAGTGGTGCCAGTGCACTCTCTGGACTCAATGCACTGCATCCCCAGTGGTGCCAGTGCACTCTCTGGAGTCACTGCACTGCATCCCCAGTGGTGCCAGTGCACTCTCTGGACTCACTGCACTGCATCCCCAGTGGTTCCAGCGCACTCTCTGGACTCACTGCACTGCATCCCCAGTGGTGCTAGTGCACTCTGTGGACTCACTGCAGTGCATCCCCAGTGGTGCCAGTGCACTCTCTGGACTCACTGAAGTGCATTCTCAGTGGTGCCAGTGCACTCTCTGGACTCACTGCAGTGCATCCCCGGTGGTGCCAGTGCACTCTCTGGACTCACTGCAGTGCATCCCCAGTGGAGCCAGTGCACTCTCTGGACTCACTGCAGTGCATCCGCAGTTGTGCCATTGCACTCTCTGGACTCACTGCACTGCATCCCCAGTGGTGCCAGTGCACTCTCTGGACTCACTGCACTGCATCCCCAGTGCTGCCAGTGCACTCTCTTGAGTCACTGCACTGCATCCCCTGTGGTGCAAGAGCACTCTCTGGACTCACAGCAGTGCATCACCAGTGGTGCCAGTGCACTCTCTGGACTCAGCGCACTGCATCCCCAGTTGTGCCAGTGCACTCTCTGGACTCACTGCACTGCATCCCCAGTGGTTCTAGTGCACTGTGTGGACTCACTGTACTGCATCCCCAGTGGTGCCAGTGCAATCTCTGGACTCAGTGCACTGCATCCCCAGTGGTGCCAGTGCACTCTCTGGACTCACTGCACTGCATCCCCAGTGGTGCCAGTGCACTCTCTGGACTCACTGCACTGCATCCCCAGTAGTGACAGTGCACTCTCTGGACTCACTGCAGTGCATCCCCAGTGGTGCCAGTGCACTCTCTGGACTCACTGCACTGCTTCCCCAGTGGTGCCAGTGCACTCTTTCGAGTCACTGCAGTGCTTCCCCAGTGGTGCCAGTGCACTCTCTGGACTCACTGCAGTGCATCCCCAGTGGTGCCAGTGCACTCTCTGGACTCACTGCAGTGCATCCCCAGTGGTGCCAGTGCACTCTCTGGAGTCACAGCACTGCATCCCCAGTGGTGCCAGTGCAATCTCTGGACTCACTGCACTGCATCCCCAGTGGTGCCAGTGCACTCTCTGGACTCACTGAAGTGCATTCTCAGTGGTGCCAGTGCACTCTCTGGACTCACTGCACTGCATCCCCAGTGGTGCCAGTGCACTCTCTGGACTCACTGAACTGCATCCCCAGTGGTGCCAGTGCAATCTCTGGACTCACTGCAGTGCATCCCCAGTGGTGCCAGTTCACTCTCTGGACTCACTGAAGTGCATTATCAGTGGTGCCAGTGCACTCTCTGGACTCACTGCACTGCATCCCCAGTGGTGCCAGTGCACTCTCTGGACTCACTGCAGTGCATCCCTAGTGGTGCCACTGCACTCTCTGGACTCACTGCACTGCTTCCCCAGTGGTGCCAGTGCACTCTCTGGACTCACTGCACTGCATCCCCAGTGGTGCCAGTGCACTCACTGGACTCACTGCAGTGCATCCCCAGTGGTGCCAGTGCACTCTCTGGAGTCACTGCACTGCATCCCCAGTGGTGCCAGTGCACTCTCTGGACTCACTGCACTGCATCCCCAGTGGTGCCAGCGCACTCGCTGGACTCACTGCACTGCATCCCCAGTAGTGCTAGTGCACTCTGTGGACTCACTGCAGTGCATCCCCAGTGGTGCGTGTGCACTCTCTGGACTCACTGAAGTGCATTCTCAGTGGTGCCAGTGCACTCTCTGGACTCACTTCAGTGCATCCCCAGTGGTGCCAGTACACTCTCTGGACTCACTGCAGTGCATCCCCAGTGCTGCCAGTGCACTCTCTGGACTCACTGCACTGCATCCCCAGTGGTGCCAGTGCACTCTCTGGACTCACTGCACTGCATCCACAGTGCTGCCAGTGCACTCTCTTGACTCACTGCACTGCATCCCCTGTGGTGCAAGAGCACTCTCTGGACTCACAGCAGTGCATCACCAGTGGTGCCAGTGCACTCTCTGGACTCACTGCACTGCATCCCCAGCGGTGCCAGTGCACTCTCTGGACTCACTGCACTGCATCCCCAGTGGTGCTAGTGCACTGTGTGGACTCACTGCACTGCATCCCCAGTGGTGCCAGTGCAATCTCTGGACTCACTGCAGTGCATCCCCAGTGGTGCCAGTGCACTCTCTGGACTCACTGAAGTGCATTCTCAGTGGTGCCAGTGCACTCTCTGGACTCACTGCACTGCATCCCCAGTAGTGACAGTGCACTCTCTGGACTCACTGCAGTGCATCCCCAGTGGTGCCAGTGCACTCTCTGGACTCACTGCACTGCTTCCCCAGTGGTGCCAGTGCACTCTTTCGAGTCACTGCAGTGCATCCCCAGTGGTGCCAGTGCACTCTCTGGACTCACTGCAGTGCATCCCCAGTGGTGCCAGTGCACTCTCTGGACTCACTGCAGTGCATCCCCAGTGGTGCCAGTGCACTCTCTGGAGTCACAGCACTGCATCCCCAGTGGTGCCAGTGCAATCTCTGGACTCACTGCACTGCATCCCCAGTGGTGCCAGTGCACTCTCTGGACTCACTGAAGTGCATTCTCAGTGGTGCCAGTGCACTCTCTGGACTCACTGCACTGCATCCCCAGTGGTGCCAGTGCACTCTCTGGACTCACTGAACTGCATCCCCAGTGGTGCCAGTGCAAGCTCTGGACTCACTGCAGTGTATCCCCAGTGGTGCCAGTGCACTCTCTGGACTCACTGAAGTGCATTATCAGTGGTGCCAGTGCACTCTCTGGACTCACTGCACTGCATCCCCAGTAGTGACAGTGCACTCTCTGGACTCACTGCAGTGCATCCCCAGTGGGGCCAGTGCACTCTCTGGACTCACTGCGCTGCATCCCCAGTGGTGCCAGTGCACTCTCTGGACTCACTGCACTTCATCGCCAGTGCACTCTCTGGACTCACTGCACTGCATCCCCAGTGGTGCCAATGTACTCTCAGGACTCACTGCAGTGCATCCCCAGTGGTGCCAGTGCACTCTCTGGACTCACTGCACTGCATCCCCAGTGGTGCCAGTGCACTCTCTGGACTCACTGCACTGCACCCCAATGCTGCCAGTGCACTCTCTGGCGTCACTGCACTGCATCCCCCGTGGTGCAAGTGCACTCTCTGGACTCACTGGAGTGCATCACCTGTGGTGCCCGTGCACTCTCTGGACTCACTGCACTGCATCCCCAGTGCTGCCAGTGCACTCTCTGGACTCACTGCACCGCATCCGCAGTGGTGCCAGTGCACTCTCTAGAGTCACTGCGCTGCATCCCCAGTTGTGCCAGTGCACTCTCTGGACTCACTGCACTGCATCCCCAGTGGTGCCAGTGCACTCTCTGGAGTGACTGCAGTGCATCCCCAGTGGTGCCAGTGCACTCTCTGGACTCGCGTCACTGCATCCCCAGTGGTGCCAGTGCACTCTCTGGACTCGCGTCACTGCATCCCCAGTGGTGCCAGTGCACTCTCTGGACTCACTGAAGTGCATCCCCAGTGGTGCCAGTGCACTCTCTGGACTCACTGCAGTGCATTCCCGGTGGTGCCAGTGCACTCTCTGGACTCACTGCAGTGCATCACCAGTGGTGCTAGTGCACTCTGGACTCACTGCAGTGCATCCCCAGTGGTGACAGTGCACTCTCTGGACTCACTCCACTGCATCCCCAGCGCTGCCAGTGCACTCTCTTGAGTCACTGCACTGCATCCCCTGTGGTGCAAGAGCACTCTCTGGACTCACTGCAGTGCATCACCAGTGGTGCCAGTGCACTCTCTGGACTCACTGCACTGCATCCCCAGTTGTGCCAGTGCACTCTCTGGACTCACTGCACTGCATCCCCAGTGGTTCTAGTGCACTGTGTGGACTCACTGTACTGCATCCCCAGTGGTGCCAGTGCAATCTCTGGACTCACTGCAGTGCATCCCCAGTGGTGCCAGTGCACTCTCTGGACTCACTGAAGTGCATTCTCAGTGGTGCCAGTGCACTCTCTGGACTCACTGCACTGCATCCCCAGTAGTGACAGTGCACTCTCTGGACTCACTGCAGTGCATCCCCAGTGGTGCCAGTGCACTCTCTGGACTCACTGCACTGCTTCCCCAGTGGTGCCAGTGCACTCTTTCGAGTAACTGCAGTGCATCCCCAGTGGTGCCAGTGCACTCTCTGGACTCACTGCAGTGCATCCCCAGTGGTGCCAGTGCACTCTCTGGACTCACTGCAGTGCATCCCCAGTGGTGCCAGTGCACTCTCTGGAGTCACAGCACTGCATCCCCAGTGGTGCCAGTGCAATCTCTGGACTCACTGCACTGCATCCCCAGTGGTGCCAGTGCACTCTCTGGACTCACTGAAGTGCATTCTCAGTGGTGCCAGTGCACTCTCTGGACTCACTGCACTGCATCCCCAGTGGTGCCAGTGCACTCTCTGGACTCACTGAACTGCATCCCCAGTGGTGCCAGTGCAATCTCTGGACTCACTGCAGTGCATCCCCAGTGGTGCCAGTTCACTCTCTGGACTCACTGAAGTGCATTATCAGTGGTGCCAGTGCACTCTCTGGACTCACTGCACTGCATCCCCAGTGGTGCCAGTGCACTCTCTGGACTCACTGCAGTGCATCCCTAGTGGTGCCACTGCACTCTCTGGACTCACTGCACTGCTTCCCCAGTGGTGCCAGTGCACTCTCTGGACTCACTGCACTGCATCCCCAGTGGTGCCAGTGCACTCACTGGACTCACTGCAGTGCATCCCCAGTGGTGCCAGTGCACTCTCTGGAGTCACTGCACTGCATCCCCAGTGGTGCCAGTGCACTCTCTGGACTCACTGCACTGCATCCCCAGTGGTTCCAGCGCACTCGCTGGACTCACTGCACTGCATCCCCAGTAGTGCTAGTGCACTCTGTGGACTCACTGCAGTGCATCCCCAGTGGTGCCTGTGCACTCTCTGGACTCACTGAAGTGCATTCTCAGTGGTGCCAGTGCACTCTCTGGACTCACTTCAGTGCATCCCCAGTGGTGCCAGTACACTCTCTGGACTCACTGCAGTGCATCCCCAGTGGTGCCAGTGCACTCTCTGGACTCACTGCACTGCATCCCCAGTGGTGCCAGTGCACTCTCTGGACTCACTGCACTGCATCCCCAGTGCTGCCAGTGCACTCTCTTGAGTCACTGCACTGCATCCCCTGTGGTGCAAGAGCACTCTCTGGACTCACAGCAGTGCATCACCAGTGGTGCCAGTGCACTCTCTGGACTCACTGCACTGCATCCCCAGTGGTGCCAGTGCACTCTCTGGACTCACTGCACTGCATCCCCAGTGGTGCTAGTGCACTGTCTGGACTCACTGCACTGCATCCCCAGTGGTGCCAGTGCAATCTCTGGACTCACTGCAGTGCATCCCCAGTGGTGCCAGTGCACTCTCTGGACTCACTGAAGTGCATTCTCAGTGGTGCCAGTGCACTCTCTGGACTCACTGCACTGCATCCCCAGTAGTGACAGTGCACTCTCTGGACTCACTGCAGTGCATCCCCAGTGGTGCCAGTGCACTCTCTGGACTCACTGCACTGCTTCCCCAGTGGTGCCAGTGCACTCTTTCGAGTCACTGCAGTGCATCCCCAGTGGTGCCAGTGCACTCTCTGGACTCACTGCAGTGCATCCCCAGTGGTGCCAGTGCACTCTCTGGACTCACTGCAGTGCATCCCCAGTGGTGCCAGTGCACTCTCTGGAGTCACAGCACTGCATCCCCAGTGGTGCCAGTGCAATCTCTGGACTCACTGCAGTGCATCCCCAGTGGTGCCAGTGCACTCTCTGGACTCACTGAAGTGCATTCTCAGTGGAGCCAGTGCACTCTCTGGACTCACTGCACTGCATCCCCAGTGGTGCCAGTGCACTCTCTGGACTCACTGAACTGCATCCCCAGTGGTGCCAGTGCAATCTCTGGACTCACTGCAGTGCATCCCCAGTGGTGCCAGTGCACTCTCTGGACTCACTGAAGTGCATTATCAGTGGTGCCAGTGCACTCTCTGGACTCACTGCACTGCATCCCCAGTAGTGACAGTGCACTCTCTGGACTCACTGCAGTGCATCCCCAGTGGGGCCAGTTCACTCTCTGGACTCACTGCGCTGCATCCCCAGTGGTGCCAGTGCACTCTCTGGACTCACTGCACTGCATCGCCAGTGCACTCTCTGGACTCACTGCACTGCATCCCCAGTGGTGCCAGTGTACTCTCAGGACTCACTGCAGTGCATCCCCAGTGGTGCCAGTGCACTCTCTGGACTCACTGCACTGCATCCCCAGTGGTGCCAGTGCACTCTCTGGACTCACTGCACTGCACCCCAATGCTGCCAGTGCACTCTCTGGCGTCACTGCACTGCATTCCCCGTGGTGCAAGTGCACTCTCTGGACTCACTGGAGTGCATCACCTGTGGTGCCAGTGCACTCTCTGGACTCACTGCACTGCATCCCCAGTTGTGCCAGTGCACTGTCTGGACTCACTGCACCGCATCCGCAGTGGTGCCAGTGCACTCTCTAGAGTCACTGCGCTGCATCCCCAGTTGTGCCAGTGCACTCTCTGGACTCACTGAACTGCATCCCCAGTGGTGCCAGTGCACTCTCTGGACTCGCGTCACTGCATCCCCAGTGGTGCCAGTGCACTCTCTGGACTCACTGAAGTGCATCCCCAGTGGTGCCAGTGCACTCTCTGGACTCACTGCAGTGCATTCCCGGTGGTGCCAGTGCACTCTCTGGACTCACTGCAGTGCATCACCAGTGGTGCTAGTGCACTCTGGACTCACTGCAGTGCATCCCCAGTGGTGACAGTGCACTCTCTGGACTCACTGCAGTGCATACCAAGTGGTGCCAGTGCACTCTCTGGACTCACTGTACTGCATCCGCAGTGGTGCCAGTGCACTCTCTGGACTCACCGCACTGCACCCTGAGTGGTGCCAGTGCACTCTCTGGACTCACTGCACCGCATCCCCAATGGTGCCAGTGCACTCTCTAGAGTCACTGCGCTGCATTCCCAGTGGTGCCAGTGCACTCTCTGGACTCACTGTACTGCATCCCCAGTGGTGCCAAAGCACTCTCTGGACTCCCGCCACCGCATCCCCAGTGGTTCCAGTGCACTCTCTGGACTCACTGAAGTGCATTCTCAGTGGTGCCAGTGCACTCTCTGGACTCACTGCACTGCATCCCCAGTGGTGCCAGTGCACTCTCTGGACTCACTGCAGTTCATCCCTAGTGGTGCCACTGCACTCTCTGGACTCACTGCACTGCTTCCCCAGTGGTGCCAGTGCACTCTCTGGACTCACTGCACTGCATTCCCAGTGGTGCCAGTGCACTCACTGGACTCACTGCAGTGCATCCCCAGTGGTGCCAGTGCACTCTCTGGAGTCACTGCACTGCATCCCCAGTGGTGCCAGTGCACTCTCTGGACTCACTGCACTGCATCCCCAGTGGTTCCAGCGCACTCGCTGGACTCACTGCACTGCATCCCCAGTAGTGCTAGTGCACTCTGTGGACTCACTGCAGTGCATCCCCAGTGGTGCCTGTGCACTCTCTGGACTCACTGAAGTGCATTCTCAGTGGTGCCAGTGCACTCTCTGGACTCACTTCAGTGCATCCCCAGTGGTGCCAGTACACTCTCTGGACTCACTGCAGTGCATCCCCAGTGGTGCCAGTGCACTCTCTGGACTCACTGCACTGCATCCCCAGTGGTGCCAGTGCACTCTCTGGACTCACTGCACTGCATCCCCAGTGCTGCCAGTGCACTCTCTTGAGTCACTGCACTGCATCCCCAGTGGTGCCAGTGCACTCTCTGGACTCACTGCACTGCACCCCAATGCTGCCAGTGCACTCTCTGGCGTCACTGCACTGCATCCCCCGTGGTGCAAGTGCACTCTCTGGACTCACTGGAGTGCATCACCTGTGGTGCCAGTGCACTCTCTGGACTCACTGCAGTGCATCCCCAGTGCTGCCAGTGCACTCTCTGGACTCACTGCACCGCATCCGCAGTGGTGCCAGTGCACTCTCTAGAGTCACTGCGCTGCATCCCCAGTTGTGCCAGTGCACTCTCTGGACTCACTGCACTCCATCCCCAGTGGTGCCAGTGCACTCTCTGGAGTGACTGCAGTGCATACCCAGTGGTGCCAGTGCACTCTCTGGACTCGCGTCACTGCATCCCCAGTGGTGCCAGTGCACTCTCTGGACTCGCGTCACTGCATCCCCAGTGGTGCCAGTGCACTCTCTGGACTCACTGAAGTGCATCCCCAGTGGTGCCAGTGCACTCTCTGGACTCACTGCAGTGCATTGCCGGTGGTGCCAGTGCACTCTCTGGACTCACTGCAGTGCATCACCAGTGGTGCTAGTGCACTCTGGACTCACTGCAGTGCATCCCCAGTGGTGACAGTGCACTCTCTGGACTCACTCCACTGCATCCCCAGTGCTGCCAGTGCACTCTCTTGAGTCACTGCACTGCATCCCCTGTGGTGCAAGAGCACTCTCTGGACTCACAGCAGTGCATCACCAGTGGTGCCAGTGCACTCTCTGGACTCACTGCACTGCATCCCCAGTTGTGCCAGTGCACTCTTTGGACTCACTGCACTGCATCCCCAGTGGTTCTAGTGCACTGTGTGGACTCACTGTACTGCATCCCCAGTGGTGCCAGTGCAATCTCTGGACTCACTGCAGTGCATCCCTAGTGGTGCCACTGCACTCTCTGGACTCACTGCACTGCTTCCCCAGTGGTGCCAGTGCACTCTCTGGACTCACTGCACTGCATCCCCAGTGGTGCCAGTGCACTCACTGGACTCACTGCAGTGCATCCCCAGTGGTGCCAGTGCACTCTCTGGACTCACTGCACTGCATCCCCAGTGGTGCCAGTGCACTCTCTGGACTCACTGCACTGCATCCCCAGTGGTTCCAGCGCACTCGCTGGACTCACTGCACTGCATCCCCAGTAGTGCTAGTGCACTCTGTGGACTCACTGCAGTGCATCCCCAGTGGTGCCTGTGCACTCTCTGGACTCACTGAAGTGCATTCTCAGTGGTGCCAGTGCACTCTCTGGACTCACTTCAGTGCATCCCCAGTGGTGCCAGTACACTCTCTGGACTCACTGCAGTGCATCCCCAGTGGTGCCAGTGCACTCTCTGGACTCACTGCACTGCATCCCCAGTGCTGCCAGTGCACTCTCTTGAGTCACTGCACTGCATCCCCTGTGGTGCAAGAGCACTCTCTGGACTCACAGCAGTGCATCACCAGTGGTGCCAGTGCACTCTCTGGACTCACTGCACTGCATCCCCAGTGGTGCCAGTGCACTCTCTGGACTCACTGCACTGCATCCCCAGTGGTGCCAGTGCAATCTCTGGACTCACTGCAGTGCATCCCCAGTGGTGCCAGTGCACTCTCTGGACTCACTGAAGTGCATTCTCAGTGGTGCCAGTGCACTCTCTGGACTCACTGCACTGCATCCCCAGTAGTGACAGTGCACTCTCTGGACTCACTGCAGTGCATCCCCAGTGGTGCCAGTGCACTCTCTGGACTCACTGCACTGCTTCCCCAGTGGTGCCAGTGCACTCTTTCGAGTCACTGCAGTGCATCCCCAGTGGTGCCAGTGCACTCTCTGGACTCACTGCAGTGCATCCCCAGTGGTGCCAGTGCACTCTCTGGACTCACTGCAGTGCATCCCCAGTGGTGCCAGTGCACTCTCTGGAGTCACAGCACTGCATCCCCAGTGGTGCCAGTGCAATCTCTGGACTCACTGCAGTGCATCCCCAGTGGTGCCAGTGCACTCTCTGGACTCACTGAAGTGCATTCTCAGTGGAGCCAGTGCACTCTCTGGACTCACTGCACTGCATCCCCAGTGGTGCCAGTGCACTCTCTGGACTCACTGAACTGCATCCCCAGTGGTGCCAGTGCAATCTCTGGACTCACTGCAGTGCATCCCCAGTGGTGCCAGTGCACTCTCTGGACTCACTGAAGTGCATTATCAGTGGTGCCAGTGCACTCTCTGGACTCACTGCACTGCATCCCCAGTAGTGACAGTGCACTCTCTGGACTCACTGCAGTGCATCCCCAGTGGGGCCAGTTCACTCTCTGGACTCACTGCGCTGCATCCCCAGTGGTGCCAGTGCACTCTCTGGACTCACTGCACTGCATCGCCAGTGCACTCTCTGGACTCACTGCACTGCATCCCCAGTGGTGCCAGTGTACTCTCAGGACTCACTGCAGTGCATCCCCAGTGGTGCCAGTGCACTCTCTGGACTCACTGCACTGCATCCCCAGTGGTGCCAGTGCACTCTCTGGACTCACTGCACTGCACCCCAATGCTGCCAGTGCACTCTCTGGCGTCACTGCACTGCATTCCCCGTGGTGCAAGTGCACTCTCTGGACTCACTGGAGTGCATCACCTGTGGTGCCAGTGCACTCTCTGGACTCACTGCACTGCATCCCCAGTGCTGCCAGTGCACTGTCTGGACTCACTGCACCGCATCCGCAGTGGTGCCAGTGCACTCTCTAGAGTCACTGCGCTGCATCCCCAGTTGTGCCAGTGCACTCTCTGGACTCACTGCACTGCATCCCCAGTGGTGCCAGTGCACTCTCTGGAGTGACTGCAGTGCATCCCCAGTGGTGCCAGTGCACTCTCTGGACTCACTGAACTGCATCCCCAGTGGTGCCAGTGCACTCTCTGGACTCGCGTCACTGCATCCCCAGTGGTGCCAGTGCACTCTCTGGACTCACTGAAGTGCATCCCCAGTGGTGCCAGTGCACTCTCTGGACTCACTGCAGTGCATTCCCGGTGGTGCCAGTGCACTCTCTGGACTCACTGCAGTGCATCACCAGTGGTGCTAGTGCACTCTGGACTCACTGCAGTGCATCCCCAGTGGTGACAGTGCACTCTCTGGACTCACTGCAGTGCATACCAAGTGGTGCCAGTGCACTCTCTGGACTCACTGTACTGCATCCGCAGTGGTGCCAGTGCACTCTCTGGACTCACCGCACTGCACCCTGAGTGGTGCCAGTGCACTCTCTGGACTCACTGCACCGCATCCCCAATGGTGCCAGTGCACTCTCTAGAGTCACTGCGCTGCATTCCCAGTGGTGCCAGTGCACTCTCTGGACTCACTGTACTGCATCCCCAGTGGTGCCAAAGCACTCTCTGGACTCCCGCCACCGCATCCCCAGTGGTTCCAGTGCACTCTCTGGACTCACTGAAGTGCATTCTCAGTGGTGCCAGTGCACTCTCTGGACTCACTGCACTGCATCCCCAGTGGTGCCAGTGCACTCTCTGGACTCACTGCAGTTCATCCCTAGTGGTGCCACTGCACTCTCTGGACTCACTGCACTGCTTCCCCAGTGGTGCCAGTGCACTCTCTGGACTCACTGCACTGCATTCCCAGTGGTGCCAGTGCACTCACTGGACTCACTGCAGTGCATCCCCAGTGGTGCCAGTGCACTCTCTGGAGTCACTGCACTGCATCCCCAGTGGTGCCAGTGCACTCTCTGGACTCACTGCACTGCATCCCCAGTGGTTCCAGCGCACTCGCTGGACTCACTGCACTGCATCCCCAGTAGTGCTAGTGCACTCTGTGGACTCACTGCAGTGCATCCCCAGTGGTGCCTGTGCACTCTCTGGACTCACTGAAGTGCATTCTCAGTGGTGCCAGTGCACTCTCTGGACTCACTTCAGTGCATCCCCAGTGGTGCCAGTACACTCTCTGGACTCACTGCAGTGCATCCCCAGTGGTGCCAGTGCACTCTCTGGACTCACTGCACTGCATCCCCAGTGGTGCCAGTGCACTCTCTGGACTCACTGCACTGCATCCCCAGTGCTGCCAGTGCACTCTCTTGAGTCACTGCACTGCATCCCCAGTGGTGCCAGTGCACTCTCTGGACTCACTGCACTGCACCCCAATGCTGCCAGTGCACTCTCTGGCGTCACTGCACTGCATCCCCCGTGGTGCAAGTGCACTCTCTGGACTCACTGGAGTGCATCACCTGTGGTGCCAGTGCACTCTCTGGACTCACTGCAGTGCATCCCCAGTGCTGCCAGTGCACTCTCTGGACTCACTGCACCGCATCCGCAGTGGTGCCAGTGCACTCTCTAGAGTCACTGCGCTGCATCCCCAGTTGTGCCAGTGCACTCTCTGGACTCACTGCACTCCATCCCCAGTGGTGCCAGTGCACTCTCTGGAGTGACTGCAGTGCATACCCAGTGGTGCCAGTGCACTCTCTGGACTCGCGTCACTGCATCCCCAGTGGTGCCAGTGCACTCTCTGGACTCGCGTCACTGCATCCCCAGTGGTGCCAGTGCACTCTCTGGACTCACTGAAGTGCATCCCCAGTGGTGCCAGTGCACTCTCTGGACTCACTGCAGTGCATTGCCGGTGGTGCCAGTGCACTCTCTGGACTCACTGCAGTGCATCACCAGTGGTGCTAGTGCACTCTGGACTCACTGCAGTGCATCCCCAGTGGTGACAGTGCACTCTCTGGACTCACTCCACTGCATCCCCAGTGCTGCCAGTGCACTCTCTTGAGTCACTGCACTGCATCCCCTGTGGTGCAAGAGCACTCTCTGGACTCACAGCAGTGCATCACCAGTGGTGCCAGTGCACTCTCTGGACTCACTGCACTGCATCCCCAGTTGTGCCAGTGCACTCTTTGGACTCACTGCACTGCATCCCCAGTGGTTCTAGTGCACTGTGTGGACTCACTGTACTGCATCCCCAGTGGTGCCAGTGCAATCTCTGGACTCACTGCAGTGCATCCCCAGTGGTGCCAGTGCACTCTCTGGACTCACTGAAGTGCATTCTCAGTGGTGCCAGTGCACTCTCTGGACTCACTGCACTGCATCCCCAGTAGTGACAGTGCACTCTCTGGACTCACTGCAGTGCATCCCCAGTGGTGCCAGTGCACTCTCTGGACTCACTGCACTGCTTCCCCAGTGGTGCCAGTGCACTCTTTCGAGTCACTGCAGTGCATCCCCAGTGGTGCCAGTGCACTCTCTGGACTCACTGCAGTGCATCCCCAGTGGTGCCAGTGCACTCTCTGGACTCACTGCAGTGCATCCCCAGTGGTGCCAGTGCACTCTCTGGAGTCACAGCACTGCATCCCCAGTGGTGCCAGTGCAATCTCTGGACTCACTGCACTGCATCCCCAGTGGTGCCAGTGCACTCTCTGGACTCACTGAAGTGCATTCTCAGTGGTGCCAGTGCACTCTCTGGACTCACTGCACTGCATCCCCAGTGGTGCCAGTGCACTCTCTGGACTCACTGAACTGCATCCCCAGTGGTGCCAGTGCAATCTCTGGACTCACTGCAGTGCATCCCCAGTGGTGCCACTGCACTCTCTGGACTCACTGAAGTGCATTATCAGTGGTGCCAGTGCACTCTCTGGACTCACTGCACTGCATCCCCAGTGGTGCCAGTGCACTCTCTGGACTCACTGCAGTGCATCCCTAGTGGTGCCACTGCACTCTCTGGACTCACTGCACTGCTTCCCCAGTGGTGCCAGTGCACTCTCTGGACTCACTGCACTGCATCCCCAGTGGTGCCAGTGCACTCACTGGACTCACTGCAGTGCATCCCCAGTGGTGCCAGTGCACTCTCTGGAGTCACTGCACTGCATCCCCAGTGGTGCCAGTGCACTCTCTGGACTCACTGCACTGCATCCCCAGTGGTTCCAGCGCACTCGCTGGACTCACTGCACTGCATCCCCAGTAGTGCTAGTGCACTCTGTGGACTCACTGCAGTGCATCCCCAGTGGTGCCTGTGCACTCTCTGGACTCACTGAAGTGCATTCTCAGTGGTGCCAGTGCACTCTCTGGACTCACTTCAGTGCATCCCCAGTGGTGCCAGTACACTCTCTGGACTCACTGCAGTGCATCCCCAGTGGTGCCAGTGCACTCTCTGGACTCACTGCACTGCATCCCCAGTGCTGCCAGTGCACTCTCTTGAGTCACTGCACTGCATCCCCTGTGGTGCAAGAGCACTCTCTGGACTCACAGCAGTGCATCACCAGTGGTGCCAGTGCACTCTTTGGACTCACTGCACTGCATCCCCAGTGGTGCCAGTGCAATCTCTGGACTCACTGCAGTGCATCCCCAGTGGTGCCAGTGCACTCTCTGGACTCACTGAAGTGCATTCTCAGGGGTGCCAGTGCACTCTCTGGACTCACTGCACTGCATCCCCAGTAGTGACAGTGCACTCTCTGGACTCACTGCAGTGCATCCCCAGTGGTGCCAGTGCACTCTCTGGACTCACTGCACTGCTTCCCCAGTGGTGCCAGTGCACTCTTTCGAGTCACTGCAGTGCATCCCCAGTGGTGCCAGTGCACTCTCTGGACTCACTGCAGTGCATCCCCAGTGGTGCCAGTGCACTCTCTGGACTCACTGCAGTGCATCCCCAGTGGTGCCAGTGCACTCTCTGGAGTCACAGCACTGCATCCCCAGTGGTGCCAGTGCAATCTCTGGACTCACTGCAGTGCATCCCCAGTGGTGCCAGTGCACTCTCTGGACTCACTGAAGTGCATTTTCAGTGGAGCCAGTGCACTCTCTGGACTCACTGCACTGCATCCCCAGTGGTGCCAGTGCACTCTCTGGACTCACTGAACTGCATCCCCAGTGGTGCCAGTGCAATCTCTGGACTCACTGCAGTGCATCCCCAGTGGTGCCAGTGCACTCTCTGGACTCACTGAAGTGCATTATCAGTGGTGCCAGTGCACTCTCTGGACTCACTGCACTGCATCCCCAGTAGTGACAGTGCACTCTCTGGACTCACTGCAGTGCATCCCCAGTGGGGCCAGTGCACTCTCTGGACTCACTGCGCTGCATCCCCAGTGGTGCCAGTGCACTCTCTGGACTCACTGCACTGCATCCCCAGTGGTGCCAGTGCACTCTCTGGACTCACTGCACTGCATCCCCAGTGGTGCCAGTGCACTCTCTGGACTCACTGCACTGCATCCCCAGTGCTGCCAGTGCACTCTCTTGAGTCACTGCACTGCATCCCCAGTGGTGCCAGTGCACTCTCTGGACTCACTGCACTGCACCCCAATGCTGCCAGTGCACTCTCTGGCGTCACTGCACTGCATCCCCCGTGGTGCAAGTGCACTCTCTGGACTCACTGGAGTGCATCACCTGTGGTGCCAGTGCACTCTCTGGACTCACTGCAGTGCATCCCCAGTGCTGCCAGTGCACTCTCTGGACTCACTGCACCGCATCCGCAGTGGTGCCAGTGCACTCTCTAGAGTCACTGCGCTGCATCCCCAGTTGTGCCAGTGCACTCTCTGGACTCACTGCACTCCATCCCCAGTGGTGCCAGTGCACTCTCTGGAGTGACTGCAGTGCATACCCAGTGGTGCCAGTGCACTCTCTGGACTCGCGTCACTGCATCCCCAGTGGTGCCAGTGCACTCTCTGGACTCGCGTCACTGCATCCCCAGTGGTGCCAGTGCACTCTCTGGACTCACTGAAGTGCATCCCCAGTGGTGCCAGTGCACTCTCTGGACTCACTGCAGTGCATTGCCGGTGGTGCCAGTGCACTCTCTGGACTCACTGCAGTGCATCACCAGTGGTGCTAGTGCACTCTGGACTCACTGCAGTGCATCCCCAGTGGTGACAGTGCACTCTCTGGACTCACTCCACTGCATCCCCAGTGCTGCCAGTGCACTCTCTTGAGTCACTGCACTGCATCCCCTGTGGTGCAAGAGCACTCTCTGGACTCACAGCAGTGCATCACCAGTGGTGCCAGTGCACTCTCTGGACTCACTGCACTGCATCCCCAGTTGTGCCAGTGCACTCTTTGGACTCACTGCACTGCATCCCCAGTGGTTCTAGTGCACTGTGTGGACTCACTGTACTGCATCCCCAGTGGTGCCAGTGCAATCTCTGGACTCACTGCAGTGCATCCCCAGTGGTGCCAGTGCACTCTCTGGACTCACTGAAGTGCATTCTCAGTGGTGCCAGTGCACTCTCTGGACTCACTGCACTGCATCCCCAGTAGTGACAGTGCACTCTCTGGACTCACTGCAGTGCATCCCCAGTGGTGCCAGTGCACTCTCTGGACTCACTGCACTGCTTCCCCAGTGGTGCCAGTGCACTCTTTCGAGTCACTGCAGTGCATCCCCAGTGGTGCCAGTGCACTCTCTGGACTCACTGCAGTGCATCCCCAGTGGTGCCAGTGCACTCTCTGGACTCACTGCAGTGCATCCCCAGTGGTGCCAGTGCACTCTCTGGAGTCACAGCACTGCATCCCCAGTGGTGCCAGTGCAATCTCTGGACTCACTGCACTGCATCCCCAGTGGTGCCAGTGCACTCTCTGGACTCACTGAAGTGCATTCTCAGTGGTGCCAGTGCACTCTCTGGACTCACTGCACTGCATCCCCAGTGGTGCCAGTGCACTCTCTGGACTCACTGAACTGCATCCCCAGTGGTGCCAGTGCAATCTCTGGACTCACTGCAGTGCATCCCCAGTGGTGCCACTGCACTCTCTGGACTCACTGAAGTGCATTATCAGTGGTGCCAGTGCACTCTCTGGACTCACTGCACTGCATCCCCAGTGGTGCCAGTGCACTCTCTGGACTCACTGCAGTGCATCCCTAGTGGTGCCACTGCACTCTCTGGACTCACTGCACTGCTTCCCCAGTGGTGCCAGTGCACTCTCTGGACTCACTGCACTGCATCCCCAGTGGTGCCAGTGCACTCACTGGACTCACTGCAGTGCATCCCCAGTGGTGCCAGTGCACTCTCTGGAGTCACTGCACTGCATCCCCAGTGGTGCCAGTGCACTCTCTGGACTCACTGCACTGCATCCCCAGTGGTTCCAGCGCACTCGCTGGACTCACTGCACTGCATCCCCAGTAGTGCTAGTGCACTCTGTGGACTCACTGCAGTGCATCCCCAGTGGTGCCTGTGCACTCTCTGGACTCACTGAAGTGCATTCTCAGTGGTGCCAGTGCACTCTCTGGACTCACTTCAGTGCATCCCCAGTGGTGCCAGTACACTCTCTGGACTCACTGCAGTGCATCCCCAGTGGTGCCAGTGCACTCTCTGGACTCACTGCACTGCATCCCCAGTGCTGCCAGTGCACTCTCTTGAGTCACTGCACTGCATCCCCTGTGGTGCAAGAGCACTCTCTGGACTCACAGCAGTGCATCACCAGTGGTGCCAGTGCACTCTTTGGACTCACTGCACTGCATCCCCAGTGGTGCCAGTGCAATCTCTGGACTCACTGCAGTGCATCCCCAGTGGTGCCAGTGCACTCTCTGGACTCACTGAAGTGCATTCTCAGGGGTGCCAGTGCACTCTCTGGACTCACTGCACTGCATCCCCAGTAGTGACAGTGCACTCTCTGGACTCACTGCAGTGCATCCCCAGTGGTGCCAGTGCACTCTCTGGACTCACTGCACTGCTTCCCCAGTGGTGCCAGTGCACTCTTTCGAGTCACTGCAGTGCATCCCCAGTGGTGCCAGTGCACTCTCTGGACTCACTGCAGTGCATCCCCAGTGGTGCCAGTGCACTCTCTGGACTCACTGCAGTGCATCCCCAGTGGTGCCAGTGCACTCTCTGGAGTCACAGCACTGCATCCCCAGTGGTGCCAGTGCAATCTCTGGACTCACTGCAGTGCATCCCCAGTGGTGCCAGTGCACTCTCTGGACTCACTGAAGTGCATTTTCAGTGGAGCCAGTGCACTCTCTGGACTCACTGCACTGCATCCCCAGTGGTGCCAGTGCACTCTCTGGACTCACTGAACTGCATCCCCAGTGGTGCCAGTGCAATCTCTGGACTCACTGCAGTGCATCCCCAGTGGTGCCAGTGCACTCTCTGGACTCACTGAAGTGCATTATCAGTGGTGCCAGTGCACTCTCTGGACTCACTGCACTGCATCCCCAGTAGTGACAGTGCACTCTCTGGACTCACTGCAGTGCATCCCCAGTGGGGCCAGTGCACTCTCTGGACTCACTGCGCTGCATCCCCAGTGGTGCCAGTGCACTCTCTGGACTCACTGCACTGCATCGCCAGTGCACTCTCTGGACTCACTGCACTGCATCCCCAGTGGTGCCAGTGTACTCTCAGGACTCACTGCAGTGCATCCCCAGTGGTGCCAGTGCACTCTCTGGACTCACTGCACTGCATCCCCAGTGGTGCCAGTGCACTCTCTGGACTCACTGCACTGCACCCCAATGCTGCCAGTGCACTCTCTGGCGTCACTGCACTGCATCCCCCGTGGTGCAAGTGCACTCTCTGGACTCACTGGAGTGCATCACCTGTGGTGCCAGTGCACTCTCTGGACTCACTGCACTGCATCCCCAGTGCTGCCAGTGCACTCTCTGGACTCACTGCACCGCATCCGCAGTGGTGCCAGTGCACTCTCTAGAGTCACTGCGCTGCATCCCCAGTTGTGCCAGTGCACTCTCTGGACTCACTGCACTGCATCCCCAGTGGTGCCAGTGCACTCTCTGGAGTGACTGCAGTGCATCCCCAGTGGTGCCAGTGCACTCTCTGGACTCGCGTCACTGCATCCCCAGTGGTGCCAGTGCAATCTCTGGACTCACTGCACTGCATCCCCAGTGGTGCCAGTGCACTCTCTGGACTCACTGAAGTGCATCCCCAGTGGTGCCAGTGCACTCTCTGGACTCACTGCAATGCATTCCCGGTGGTGCCAGTGCACTCTCTGGACTCACTGCAGTGCATCACCAGTGGTGCTAGTGCACTCTGGACTCACTGCAGTGCATCCCCAGTGGTGACAGTGCACTCTCTGGACTCACTGCAGTGCATTCCCTCTGGTGCCAGTGCACTCTCTGGACTCACTGTACTGCATCCGCAGTGGTGCCAGTGCACTCTCTGGACTCACCGCACTGCACCCTGAGTGGTGCCAGTGCACTCTCTGGACTCACTGCACCGCATCCCCAATGGTGCCAGTGCACTCTCTAGAGTCACTGCGCTGCATTCCCAGTGGTGCCAGTGCACTCTCTGGACTCACTGTACTGCATCCCCAGTGGTGCCAAAGCACTCTCTGGACTCCCGCCACCGCATCCCCAGTGGTTCCAGTGCACTCTCTGGACTCACTGAAGTGCATTATCAGTGGTGCCAGTGCACTCTCTGGACTCACTGCACTGCATCCCCAGTGGTGCCAGTGCACTCTCTGGACTCACTGCAGTGCATCCCTAGTGGTGCCACTGCACTCTCTGGACTCACTGCACTGCTTCCCCAGTGGTGCCAGTGCACTCTCTGGACTCACTGCACTGCATCCCCAGTGGTGCCATTGCACTCACTGGACTCACTGCAGTGCATCCCCAGTGGTGCCAGTGCACTCTCTGGAGTCACTGCACTGCATCCCCAGTGGTGCCAGTGCACTCTCTGGACTCACTGCACTGCATCCCCAGTGGTTCCAGCGCACTCGCTGGACTCACTGCACTGCATCCCCAGTAGTGCTAGTGCACTCTGTGGACTCACTGCAGTGCATCCCCAGTGGTGCCTGTGCACTCTCTGGACTCACTGAAGTGCATTCTCAGTGGTGCCAGTGCACTCTCTGGACTCACTTCAGTGCATCCCCAGTGGTGCCAGTACACTCTCTGGACTCACAGCAGTGCATCCCCAGTGGTGCCAGTGCACTCTCTGGACTCACTGCACTGCATCCCCAGTGGTGCCAGTGCACTCTCTGGACTCACTGCACTGCATCCCCAGTGCTGCCAGTGCACTCTCTTGAGTCACTGCACTGCATCCCCTGTGGTGCAAGAGCACTCTCTGGACTCACAGCAGTGCATCACCAGTGGTGCCAGTGCACTCTCTGGACTCACTGCACTGCATCCCCAGTGGTGCCAGTGCACTCTCTGGACTCACTGCACTGCATCCCCAGTGGTGCTAGTGCACTGTCTGGACTCACTGCACTGCATCCCCAGTGGTGCCAGTGCAATCTCTGGACTCACTGCATTGCATCCCCAGTGGTGCCAGTGCACTCTCTGGACTCACTGAAGTGCATTCTCAGTGGTGCCAGTGCACTCTCTGGACTCACTGCACTGCATCCCCAGTAGTGACAGTGCACTCTCTGGACTCACTGCAGTGCATCCCCAGTGGTGCCAGTGCACTCTCTGGACTCACTGCACTGCTTCCCCAGTGGTGCCAGTGCACTCTTTCGAGTCACTGCAGTGCATCCCCAGTGGTGCCAGTGCACTCTCTGGACTCACTGCACTGCATCCCCAGTGGTGCCAGTGCACTCTCTGGACTCACTGAAGTGCATTCTCAGTGGAGCCAGTGCACTCTCTGGACTCACTGCACTGCATCCCCAGTGGTGCCAGTGCACTCTCTGGACTCACTGAACTGCATCCCCAGTGGTGCCAGTGCACTCTCTGGACTCACTGCAGTGCATCCCCAGTGGTGCCAGTGCACTCTCTGGACTCAATGAAGTGCATTATCAGTGGTGCCAGTGCACTCTCTGGACTCACTGCACTGCATCCCCAGTAGTGACAGTGCACTCTCTGGACTCACTGCAGTGCATCCCCAGTGGGGCCAGTGCACTCTCTGGACTCACTGCGCTGCATCCCCAGTGGTGCCAGTGCACTCTCTGGACTCACTGCACTGCATCGCCAGTGCACTCTCTGGACTCACTGCACTGCATCCCCAGTGGTGCCAGTGTACTCTCAGGACTCACTGCAGTGCATCCCCAGTGGTGCCAGTGCACTCTCTGGACTCACTGCACTGCATCCCCAGTGGTGCCAGTGCACTCTCTGGACTCACTGCACTGCACCCCAATGCTGCCAGTGCACTCTCTGGCGTCACTGCACTGCATCCCCCGTGGTGCAAGTGCACTCTCTGGACTCACTGGAGTGCATCACCTGTGGTGCCAGTGCACTCTCTGGACTCACTGCACTGCATCCCCAGTGCTGCCAGTGCACTCTCTGGACTCACTGCACCGCATCCGCAGTGGTGCCAGTGCACTCTCTGGAGTGACTGCAGTGCATCCCCAGTGGTGCCAGTGCACTCTCTGGACTCGCGTCACTGCATCCCCAGTGGTGCCAGTGCACTCTCTGGACTCACTGAAGTGCATCCCCAGTGGTGCCAGTGCACTCTCTGGACTCACTGCAGTGCATTCCCGGTGGTGCCAGTGCACTCTCTGGACTCACTGCAGTGCATCACCAGTGGTGCTAGTGCACTCTGGACTCACTGCAGTGCATCCCCAGTGGTGACAGTGCACTCTCTGGACTCACTGCACTGCATACCCAGTGGTGCCAGTGCACTCTCTGGACTCACTGTACTGCATCCGCAGTGGTGCCAGTGCACTCTCTGGACTCACCGCACTGCACCCTGAGTGGTGCCAGTGCACTCTCTGGACTCACTGCACCGCATCCCCAATGGTGCCAGTGCACTCTCTAGAGTCACTGCGCTGCATTCCCAGTGGTGCCAGTGCACTCTCTTGACTCACTGTACTGCATCCCCAGTGGTGCCAAAGCACTCTCTGGACTCCCGCCACCGCATCCCCAGTGGTTCCAGTGCACTCTCTGGACTCACTGCACTGCATCCCCAGTGGTGCCAGTGCACTCTCTGGACTCACTGCACCGCATCCCCTGTGGTGCCAGTGCACTCTCTGGAGTGACTGCAATGCATCCCCAGTGGTGCCAGTGCACTCTCTGGACTCACTGCACCGCATCCCCTGTGGTGCCAGTGCACTCTCTGGAGTGACTGCACTGCATCCCCTGTGCTGCCAGTGCTCTCTCTGGACTCACTGCACTGCATCCACAGTGGTGCCAGTTCACTCTCTGGACTCACTGCAGTGCATCACCAGTGGTGCCAGTGCACTCTCTGGACTCATTGCGCTGCATCCCCAGTGGTGCCAGTACACTCACTGGACTCACTGCACTGCATCCCTCGTGGTGCCAGGGCACTCTCTGCAGACACTGCAGTGCATCCCCAAAGGTGGCAGTGCACTCTCTGGACTCACTGCACTGCATCCCCAGTGGTGCCAGTGCACTCTCTGGACTCACTGCACTACTCCAGCCGCGGCAGTCGCTCCAGCCGCGGTAGCCCTCCAGCCTCGGCAGCCGCGGCAGCCGCGGCAGCCGCTCCAGCCGCGGCAGCCGCTCCGTCCGCGGCATACGCGGCAGACTCTCCAACCGCGGCAGCCGCACCAGCCGCGGAAGCCGCGGCAGCCGCTCCAAACGAGGCAGGCGCTCCAACCGCGGCAACCGCTCCAGCCGTGGCAGCCGCTCCACTCGGTAGCGGCTGGAGCGGCTGCCGCGGCTAGAGCGGCTGGAGCGGCTGCCGCGGCTGGAGCTCCTGCCGCTTTTGGAGCGGTTACCGCGGCTGGAGCGGCTGGAGCGGCTGCCGCGGCTGGAGCGGCTGGAGCGGCTGGAGGGGCTAACGCGGCTGGAGAGGCTGACGCGGTTGAAGCGTCTAGAGCGTCTGACGCGGCTGGAGGGGCTACCGCGGCTGGAGCGGAAGACGCGGCTGGAGCGGAAACCGAGGCTGGAGCGCCACTCTCTGGCCTCACTGCACTGCATCACCAGTGGTGCCAGTGCACTCACTGGACTCACTGCACTGCATCACCAGTGGTGCCAGTGCACTCTCTGGACTCACTGCACTGCATCCCCAGTGGCGCTAGTGCACTCTCTGGACTCACTGCAGTGCATCCCCAGTGGTGCCAGTGCACTCTCTGGACACACTGAAGTGCATTTTCAGTGGTGCCAGTGCACTCTCTGGACTCACTGCACTGCATCCCCAGTGGTGCCAGTGCACTCTCTGGACTCACTGCACTGCATCCCCAGTGGTGCCAGTGCACTCTCTGGACTCACTGCAGTGCATCCCCAGTGGTGCCAGTGCACTCTCTGGACTCACTGCACTGCATCCCCAGTGGTGCCAGTGCACTCTCTGGACTCACTGCAGTGCATCCCCAGTGGTGCCAGTGCGCTCTCTGGACTCACTGCACTGCATCCCCAGTGGTGCCAGTGCACTCTCTGGACTCACTGCACTGCATCCCCAGTGGTGCCAGTGCGCTCTCTGGACTCACTGCAGGGCATCCCCAGTGGTGCCAGTGCGCTCTCTGGACTCACTGCAAGGCATCCCCGGTGGAGCCAGTGTACTCTCAGGACTCACTGCACTGCATCCCCAGTGGTGCCAGTGCACTCTCTGGACTCACTGCACTGCATCCCCAGTGGTGCCAGTGCACTCTCTGGACTCACTGCACTGCACCCCAATGCTGCCAGTGCACTCTCTGGCATCACTGCACTGCATCCCCCGTGGTGCAAGTGCACTCTCTGGACTCACTGGAGTGCATCACCTGTGGTGCCATTGCACTCTCTGGACTCACTGCACTGCATCCCCAGTGCTGCCAGTGCACTCTCTGGACTCACTGCACTGCATCACCTGTGGTGCCAGTGCACTCTCTGGACTCACTGCACCGCATCCGCAGTGGTGCCAGTGCACTCTCTAGAGTCACTGCGCTGCATCCCCAGTTGTGCCAGTGCACTCTCTGGACTCACTGCAGCGTATCCCCAGTGGTGCCAGTGCACTCTCTGGAGTGACTGCAGTGCATCCCCAGTGGTGCCAGTGCACTCTCTGGACTCGCGTCACTGCATCCCCAGTGGTGCCAGTGCACTCTCTGGACTCGCGTCACTGCAGCCCCAGTGGTGCCAGTGCACTCTCTGGACTCACTGCACTGCATCCCCAGTGGTGCCAGTGCACTCTCTGGACTCACTGCACTGCATCCCCAGTGGTGCCAGTGCACTCTCTGGACTCACTGCAGTGCATTCTCAGTGGAGCCAGTGCACTCTCTGGAATCACTGCAGTGCATCCCCAGTGGTGCCAGTACACTCACTGGACTGACTGAAGTGCATCCCCAGTGGTGTCAGTGCACTCTCTGGAGTCACTGCGCTGCATCCCCAGTGGTGCCAGTGCACTCCCTGGACTCACTGCACTGCTACAGCCGCGGCAGCCGCTCCAGCCGCGGTAGCCCTCCAGCCGTGGCAGCCGCTCCACTCGGTAGCGGCTGGAGCGGCTGCCGCGGCTGGAGCGGCTGGAGCGGCTGCCGCGGCTGGAGCGTCTGCCGCGGCTGGAGGGGCTACCGCGGGGTTGACTCGGCTGGAGCGGATGCCGAGGCTGGAGCGGCACTCTCTGGACTCACTGAAATGCATTCTCAGTGGTGCCAGTGCACTCTCTGGACTCACTGCTCTGCATCCCCAGTGGTGCTAGTGCACTCTGGACTCACTGCAGTGCATCCCCAGTGGTGCCATTGCACTCTCTGGACTCACTGCACCGCATTCCCACTGGTGTCAGTGCAGTCTGTGGACTCACTGCACTGCATCCCCAGTGGTGCCAAAGCACTCTCTGGACTCCAGGCACCGCATCCCCAGTGGTGTCAGTGCACTCTCTGGACTCCCGTCACCGTATCACCAGTGTTGCCAGTGCATTCTCTGGACTCACTGCACTGCATCCCCAGTGGTGCCAGTGCACTCTCTGGACTAACTGCAGTGCATTCCCAGTGTTGCCGGGGCACTCTCTGGACTCACTGCACTGCATGCCCAGTGGTGCCAGTGCACTCTCTGGACTCACTGCACTGCATCCCCAATGGTGCCAGTGCACTCTCTTTACTCACTGCACTGCATCCCCAAGGTGCCAGTGCACTCTCTGGACTCACTGCACTGCTCCAGCCGCGGCAGCCTCTCCAGCCGCACCAGCCGCGGCATCCGCTCCAGCCTCGGCATCCGCTCCAGCCGCGTTAACCGCTCCAGCCGCGGTAGCTCCTCCAGCCGCGCCAGCCGCTCCAGCCGCGGCAGCCGCTCCAGCCGCTCCAGCCGCGGCATCCGCTCCAGCCGCTCCAGCCGCGGCAGCCGCTCCAACCGCGGCAGCCACTCCAGCCGCGGCAGCCGCTCCAGCCGCTCCAGCCGCGGCAACCGCTCCAGCCGCTACCGAGTGGAGCGGCTGCCACGGCTGGAGGGCTACCGCGGCTGGAGCGGCTGCCGCGGCTGGAGCAGTGCAGTGAGTCCAGGGAGTGCAAAGGCACCAGTGGGGATGCAGTGCAGTGAGTCCAAAGACTTCACTGTCACCACTGGGAATGCAGTGCAGTGAGTCCAGAGAGTGCACTGGCACCACTGGGGATGCACTGCAGTGAGTGCAGAGAGTGCAATGGCACTACTGGGGATGCACTGCAGTGAGTCCAGAGAGTGCACTGGCACCACTGGGGATGCAGTGCAGTGAGTCCAGAGAGTGCACTGGCACCACTGGGGATGCCCTGCAGTGAGTCCAGAGAGTGCACTGGCACCACTGGGGATGCACTACAGTGAGTCCAGGGATAGCACTGGCACCACTGGGGATGCAGTGCTGTGACTCCAGAGAGTGCACTGGCACCACTGGGGATGCACTGCAGTGAGCCCAGAGAGTGCACTGGCACCACTGGGGATGCAGTGCAGTGAGTCCAGTGAGTGCACTGGCACCACTGGGGATGCACTGCAGTGAGTCCAGAGAGTGCACTGGCACCACTGTGGATGCACTGCAGTGAGTCCAGAGAGTGCACTGGCACCACTGGGGATGCAGTGCAGTGAGTCCAGAGAGTGAACTGGCTCCACTGAGAATGCACTTCAGTGAGTCCAGAGAGTGCACTGGCACCACTGGGGATGCAGTGCAGTGAGTCAAGAGAGTGCACTGGCACCACTGGGGATGCAGTGCAGTGAGTCCAGAGAGTGCACTGGCACCACTGGGGATGCAGTGCAGTGAGTCCAGAGAGTGCACTGGCACCACTGGGGATGCCCTGCAGTGAGTCCAGAGAGCGCACTGGAACCACTGGGGATGCCCTGCAGTGAGTCCAGAGAGTGCACTGGCACCACTGGGGATGCAGTGCAGTGAGTCCGGAGAGTGCACTGGCAGCACTGGGGATGCAGTGCAGTGAGTCCAGAGAGTGCACTGGCACCACAGGTGATGCACTCCAGTGAGTCCAGAGAGTGCACTTGCACCACGGGGGATGCACTGCAGTGAGTCCAGAGAGCGCACTGGTACCACTGGGGATGCACTGCAGTGAGTCCACAGAGTGCACTGGCACCACTGGGGATGCAGTGCAGTGAGTCCAGAGAGTGCACTGGCACCACTGAAAATGCACTTCAGTGTGTCCAGAGAGTGCACTGGCACCATGGGGATGCACTGCAGTGAGTCCAGAGAGTGCACTAGCGCCACTGGGGATGCAGTGCAGTGAGTCCAGAGAGTGCACTGGCACCACTGGGGATGCACTGCAGTGAGTCCAGTGAGTGCACTGGCACCACTGGTGATGCAGTGCAGTGAGTCCAGAGAGTGCACTGGCACCAATGGTGATGCAGTGCAGTGAGGCCAGAGAGTGGCGCTCCAGCCTCGGTTTCCGCTCCAGCCGCGTCAACCGCTCCAGCCGCGGTAGCCCCTCCAGCCGCGGCAGACGCTCTAGACGCTCCAACCGCGTCAGCCTCTCCAGCCGCGTTAGCCCCTCTAGCCGCGGCAGCCGCTCCAGCCGCGGCAGCCTCTCCAGCCGCTCCAGCCGCGGTAACCGCTCCAAACGCGGCAGGAGCTCCAGCCGCGGCAGCCGCTCCAGCCGCTCTAGCCGCGGCAGCCGCTCCAGCCGCTACCGAGTGGAGCGGTTGCCGCGGCTGGAGCGGCTGCCGCGGTTGGAGAGTCTGCCGCGTATGCCGCGGACGGAGCGGCTGCCGCGGCTGGAGCGGCTGCCGCGGCTGCCGCGGCTGCCGAGGCTGGAGGGCTACCGCGGCTGGAGCGACTGCCGCGGCTGGAGTAGTGCAGTGAGTCCAGAGAGTGCCCTGGCACCACTGGGGATGCAGTGCAGTGAGTCCAGAGAGTGCACTGGCACCACTGGGGATGCAGTGCAGTGAGTCCAGAGAGTTCACTGGCACCACTGGAGATGCACTTCAGTGAGTGTAGAGACTGCACTGGCACCACTGGGGATGCAGCGCAGTGAGTCCAGAGAGTGCACTGGCACCACTGAGAATGCACTTCAGTGTGTGCAGAGAGTGCACTGGCACCACTGGTGATGCACTGCAGTGTGTCCAGAGAGTGCACTGGCACCACTGTGGATGAAGTGCAGTGAGTCCAGAGAGAGCACTGGCAGCACTGGGGATGCAGTGCAGTGAGTCCAGAGAGTGCACTGGCACCACTAGGGATGCACTGCAGTGAGTCCAGAGAGTGCACTGGCACCACTTGGGATGCAGTGCAGTGAGTCCAGAGAGTGCATTAGCACCACTGGGGATGCATTGACGCGAGTCCAGAGAGTGCACTGGCACCACTGGGGATGCACTGCAGTCACTCCAGAGAGTGCACTGGCACCACTGGGGATGCGGTGCAGTGAGTCCAGAGAGTGCACTGGCACCACTGGGGATGCAGTGCAGTGAGTCCAGAGAGTGCACTGGAACCACTGGGGATGCGGTGGCGGGAGTCCAGAGAGTGCTTTGGCACCACTGGGGATGCAGTACAGTGAGTCCAGAGAGTGCACTGGCACCACTGGGGATGCAGCGCAGTGACTCTAGAGAGTGCACTGGCACCACTGGGGATGCGGTGCAGTGAGTCCAGAGAGTGCACTGGCACCACTCAGGGTGCAGTGCGGTGAGTCCAGAGAGTGCACTGGCACCACTGGGGATGCAGTACCGTCAGTCCAGAGAGTGCACTGGCACCACTGGGGTGCACTGCAGTGAGTCCAGAGTGCACTAGCACCACTGGGGATGTACTGCAGTGAGTCCAGAGAGTGCACTGGCACCACAGGGAATGCACTGCAGTGAGTCCAGAGAGTGCACTGGCACCACTGGGGATGCACTTCAGTGAGTCCAGAGAGTGCACTGGCACCACTGGGGATGCAGTGACGCGAGTCCAGAGAGTGCACTGGCACCACTGGGGATGCAGTGCAGTGAGTCCAGAGAGTGCACTGGCACCACTGGGGATGCACTGCAGTGAGTCCAGAGAGTGCACTGGCACCACTGAGAATGCCCTTCAGTGAGTCCAGAGAGTGTACTGGCACCACTGGGGATGCACCTCAGTGAGTCCAGAGAGCGCACTGGCACCACTGGGGATGCAGTGCAGTGAGTCCAGAGAGTGCACTTGCACCACTGAGAGTGCATTTCAGTGAGTTCAAAGAGTGCACTGGCACAACTGGGGATGCACTGCAGTGAGTCCAGAGAGTGCACTGGCACCACTGGGGATGCAGTGCAGTGAGTCCAGAGAGTGCACTGGCACAACTGGGGATGCAGCGCAGTGACTCTAGAGAGTGCACTGGCACCACTGCGGATGCGGTGCAGTGAGTCCAGAGAGTGCACTGGCACCACAGGTGATGCACTGCTGTGCGTCCAGAGAGTGCACTGGCACCACAGGTGATGCACTCCAGTGAGTCCAGAGAGTGCACTTGCACCACTGGGGATGCAATGCAGTGACGCCAGAGAGTGCACTGGCAGCATTGGGGTGCACTGCAGTGAGTCCTGAGAGTACACTGGCTCCACCGGGGATGCCCTGCAGTGAGTCCAGAGAGTGCACTGGCAGCACTGGGGATGCAGTGCAGTGAGTCCAGAGAGTGCACTGGCACCACTGGGGATGCACTGCAGTCACTCCAGAGAGTGCACTGGCACCACTGGGGATACGGTGCGGTGAGTCCAGAGAGTGCACTGGCACCACTGGGGATGCACTGCAGTGAGTCCAGAGAGTGCACTGGCACCACTGAGAATGCCCTTCAGTGAGTCCAGAGAGTGTACTGGCACCACTGGGGATGCACCTCAGTGAGTCCAGAGAGCGCACTGGCACCACTGGGGATGCAGTGCAGTGAGTCCAGAGAGTGCACTGGCACCACTGATGATGCAGTACAGTGAGTCCAGTGAGTGCACTGGCACCACTGGGGATGTAGTGCAGTGACTCGAGAGAGTGCACTGGCACCACTGGGGATGCAGTGCAGTGACTCCAGAGAGTGCACTGGCACCACTTGGGATGCAGTGCAGTGAGTCCAGAGAGTGCACTGGCACCACTGGGGATGCACTGCAGTGAGTCCAGAGAGTGCATTGGCACCACTGGGGATGCAGTGCAGTGAGTCCAGAGAGTGCACTGGCACCACTGGGGATGCACTGCAGTGAGTCCACAGAGTGCACTGGTACCACTGGGGATGCAGTGCAGTGAGTCCAGAGAGTGCACTGGCACCACTGGGGATGCACTGCAGTGAGTCCAGAGAGTGCACTGGCACCACTGGGGATGCAGTGCAGTGAGTCCAGAGAGTGCACTGGCACCACTGGGGATGCAGTGCAGTGAGTCCAGAGAGTGCACTGGCAGCACTGGGGATGCACTGCAGTGAGTCCAGAGAGCTCACTGGCACCACTGGGGATGCAGTGCAGTGAGTCCAGAGAGTGCACTGGCACCACTGAGAATGCACTTCAGTGAGTCCAGAGAGTGCGCTGGTACCACTGGGGATGCACTGCAGTGAGTCCAGAGAGTGCACTAGCACCACTGGGGATGCAGTGCAGTGAATCCAGTGAGTGCACTGGCACCACTGGGGATGCAGTGCAGTGAGTCAAGAGAGTGCACTGGCACCACTGGGGATGCACTGCAGTGAGCCCAGAGAGTGCACTGGCACCACTGGGGATGCGGTGCCGGGAGTCCAGAGAGTGCACTGGCACCACTGGGGATGCAGTGCAGTGAGTCCAGAGAGTGCACTGGCACCACTGGGGATGCAGTGCAGTGAGTCCAGAGAGTGCACTGGCACCACTGGGGATGCACTGCAGTGAGTCCAGAGAGTGCTCTGGCACCACTGGGGATGCAGTGCAGTGAGTCCAGAGAGTGCACTGGCACCACTGGGGATGCAGTGCAGTGAGTCCAGAGAGTGCACTGGCACCACTGGTGATGCAGCGCAGTTACTCCAGAGAGTGCACTGGCACCACTGGGGATGCGGTGCGGTGAGTCCAGAGAGAGCACTGGCACCACTGGGGATGCAGTGCAGTCAGTCCAGTGAGTGTACTGGCACCACTGGGGATGCACTGCAGTGAGTCCAGAGAGTGCACTGGCACCACTGAGAATGCCCTTCAGTGAGTCCAGAGAGTGCACTGGTACCACAGGGGATGCACTGCAGTGAGTCCACAGAGTGCACTAGCACCACTGCGGATGCAGTGCAGTGACTCCAGAGAGTGCACTGGCACCACTGGAGATGCACTTCAGTGAGTCCAGAGAGTGCACTGGCACCACTGGGGATGCAGTGCAGTGAGTCCAGAGAGTGCATTGGCACCACTGGGGATGCAGTGCAGTGAGTCCAGAGAGTGCACTGGCACCACTGGGAATGCACTGCAGTGAGTCCACAGAGTGCACTGGTACCACTGGGGATGCAGTGCAGTGAGTCCAGAGAGTGCACTGGCACCACTGGGGATGCACTGCAGTGAGTCCAGAGAGCGCACTGGCACCACTGGGGATGCACTGCAGTGAGTCCACAGAGTGCACTGGCACCACTGAGAATGCACTTCAGTGAGTCCAGAGAGTGCACTGGTACCACTGGGGATGCACTGCAGTGAGTCCAGAGAGTGCACTAGCACCACTGGGGATGCAGTGCAGTGAATCCAGTGAGTGCACTGGCACCACTGGGGATGCAGTGCAGTGAGTCAAGAGAGTGCACTGGCACCCCTGGGGATGCACTGCAGTGAGCCCAGAGAGTGCACTGGCACCACTGGGGATGCGGTACCGGGAGTCCAGAGAGTGCACTGGCACCACTGGGGATGCAGTGCAGTGAGTCCAGAGAGTGCACTGGCACCACTGGGGATGCAGTGCAGTGAGTCCAGAGAGTGCACTGGCACCACTGGGGATGCACTGCAGTGAGCCCAGAGAGTGCTCTGGCACCACTGGGGATGCAGTGCAGTGAGTCCAGAGAGTGCACTGGCACCACTGGCGATGCAGGTCAGTGAGTCCAGAGATTGCACTGGCACCACTGTTGATGCACTGCAGTTACTCCAGAGAGTGCACTGGCACCACTGGGGATGCGGTGCGGTGAGTCCAGAGAGTGCTCTGGCACCACTGGGGATGCAGTGCAGTGAGTCCAGAGAGTGCACTGGCACCACTGGCGATGCAGTGCAGTGAGTCCAGAGAGTGCACTGGCACCACTGGTGATGCACTGCAGTTACTCCAGAGAGTGCACTAGCACCACTGGGGATGCAGTGCAGTGAATCCAGTGAGTGCACTGGCACCACTGGGGATGCAGTGTAGTGAGTCAAGAGAGTGCACTGGCACCACTGGGGATGCACTGCAGTCACTCCAGAGAGTGCACTGGCACCACTGGGGATGCGGTGCCGGGAGTCCAGAGAGTGCACTGGCAGCACTGGGGATGCAGTGCAGTGAGTCCAGAGAGTGCACTGGCACCACTGGGGATGCACTGCAGTGAGTCCAGAGAGTGCACTGGCACCACTGAGAATGCCCTTCAGTGAGTCCAGAGAGTGCACTGGCACCACTGGGGATGCACTGCAGTGAGTCCACAGAGTGCACTGGCACCACTGGGGATGCAGTGAAGTGAGTCCAGAGAGTGCATTGGCACCAGTGGGGATGCAGTGCAGTGAGTCCAGAGAGTGCACTGGCACCACTGGGGATGCACTGCAGTGAGTCCACAGAGTGCACTGGTACCACTGGGGATGCAGTGCAGTGAGTCCAGAGAGTGCACTGGCACCACTGGGGATGCAGTGCAGTGAGTCCAGAGAGAGCACTGGCACCACTGGGGATGCACTGCAGTGAGTCCAGAGAGTGCACTGGCACCACTGGGGATGCACTGCAGTGAGTCCACAGAGTGCACTGGCACCACTGGGGATGCAGTGCAGTGAGTCCAGAGAGCGCACTGGCACCACTGGGGATGCACTGCAGTGAGTCCACAGAGTGCACTGGCACCACTGAGAATGCACTTCAGTGAGTCCAGAGAGTGCACTGGTACCACTGGGGATGCACTGCAGTGAGTCCAGAGAGTGCACTAGCACCACTGGGGATGCAGTGCAGTGAATCCAGTGAGTGCACTGGCACCACTGGGGATGCAGTGCAGTGAGTCAAGAGAGTGCACTGGCACCACTGGGGATGCACTGCAGTGAGCCCAGAGAGTGCACTGGCACCACTGGGGATGCGGTGCCGGGAGTCCAGAGAGTGCACTGGCACCACTGGGGATGCAGTGCAGTGAGTCCAGAGAGTTCACTGGCACCACTGGGGATGCAGTGCAGTGAGTCCAGAGAGTGCACTGGCACCACTGGGGATGCACTGCAGTGAGTCCACAGAGTGCACTGGTACCACTGGGGATGCAGTGCAGTGAGTCCAGAGAGTGCACTGGCACCACTGGGGATGCACTGCAGTGAGTCCAGAGAGTGCACTGGCAGCACTGGGGATGCAGTGCAGTGAGTCCAGAGAGTGCACTGGCACCACTGGGGATGCACTGCAGTGAGTCCAGAGAGCGCACTGGCACCACTGGGGATGCACTGCAGTGAGTCCACAGAGTGCACTGGCACCACTGAGAATGCACTTCAGTGAGTCCAGAGAGTGCACTGGTACCACTGGGGATGCACTGCAGTGAGTCCAGAGAGTGCACTAGCACCACTGGGGATGCAGTGCAGTGAATCCAGTGAGTGCACTGGCACCACTGGGGATGCAGTGCAGTGAGTCAAGAGAGTGCACTGGCACCCCTGGGGATGCACTGCAGTGAGCCCAGAGAGTGCACTGGCACCACTGGGGATGCGGTGCCGGGAGTCCAGAGAGTGCACTGGCACCACTGGGGATGCAGTGCAGTGAGTCCATAGAGTGCACTGGCACCACTGGGGATGCAGTGCAGTGAGTCCAGAGAGTGCACTGGCACCACAGGGGATGCACTGCAGTGAGCCCAGAGAGTGCTCTGGCACCACTGGGGATGCAGTGCAGTGAGTCCAGAGAGTGCACTGGCACCACTGGCGATGCAGTGCAGTGAGTCCAGAGAGTGCACTGGCACCACTGGTGATGCACTGCAGTTACTCCAGAGAGTGCACTGGCACCACTGGGGATGCGGTGCGGTGAGTCCAGAGAGTGCTCTGGCACCACTGGGGATGCAGTGCAGTGAGTCCAGAGAGTGCACTGGCACCACTGGCGATGAAGTGCAGTGAGTCCAGAGAGTGCACTGGCACCACTGGTGATGCACTGCAGTTACTCCAGAGAGTGCACTAGCACCACTGGGGATGCAGTGCAGTGAATCCAGTGAGTGCACTGGCACCACTGGGGATGCAGTGTAGTGAGTCAAGAGAGTGCACTGGCACCACTGGGGATGCACTGCAGTCACTCCAGAGAGTGCACAGGCACCACTGGGGATGCGGTGCCGGGAGTCCAGAGAGTGCACTGGCACCACTGGGGATGCAGTGCAGTGAGTCCAGAGAGTGCACTGGCACCACTGGGGATGCACTGCAGTCAGTCCAGTGAGTGTACTGGCACCACTGGGGATGCACTGCAGTGAGTCCAGAGAGTGCACTGGCACCACTGAGAATGCCCTTCAGTGAGTCCAGAGAGTGCACTGGCACCACTGGGGATGCACTGCAGTGAGTCCACAGAGTGCACTGGCACCACTGGGGATGCAGTGAAGTGAGTCCAGAGAGTGCATTGGCACCAGTGGGGATGCAGTGCAGTGAGTCCAGAGAGTGCACTGGCACCACTGGGGATGCACTGCAGTGAGTCCACAGAGTGCACTGGTACCACTGGGGATGCAGTGCAGTGAGTCCAGAGAGTGCACTGGCACCACTGGGGATGCAGTGCAGTGAGTCCAGAGAGAGCACTGGCACCACTGGGGATGCACTGCAGTGAGTCCAGAGAGTGCACTGGCACCACTGGGGATGCACTGCAGTGAGTCCACAGAGTGCACTGGCACCACTGGGGATGCAGTGCAGTGAGTCCAGAGAGCGCACTGGCACCACTGGGGATGCACTGCAGTGAGTCCACAGAGTGCACTGGCACCACTGAGAATGCACTTCAGTGAGTCCAGAGAGTGCACTGGTACCACTGGGGATGCACTGCAGTGAGTCCAGAGAGTGCACTAGCACCACTGGGGATGCAGTGCAGTGAATCCAGTGAGTGCACTGGCACCACTGGGGATGCAGTGCAGTGAGTCAAGAGAGTGCACTGGCACCACTGGGGATGCACTGCAGTGAGCCCAGAGAGTGCACTGGCACCACTGGGGATGCGGTGCCGGGAGTCCAGAGAGTGCACTGGCACCACTGGGGATGCAGTGCAGTGAGTCCAGAGAGTTCACTGGCACCACTGGGGATGCAGTGCAGTGAGTCCAGAGAGTGCACTGGCTCCACTGGGGATGCACTGCAGTGAGTCCAGAGAGTGCTCTGGCACCACTGGGGATGCAGTGCAGTGAGTCCAGAGAGTGCTCTGGCACCACTGGGGATGCAGTGCAGTGAGTCCAGAGAGTGCACTGGCACCACTGGGGATGCAGTGCAGTGAGTCCAGAGAGTGCACTGGCAGCACTGGGGATGCACTTCAGTGAGTCCAGAGAGTGCACTGGCACCACTGGTGATGCACTGCAGTGAGTCCAGAGAGTGCACTGGCACCAGTGGGGATGCACTGCAGTGAGTCCAGAGAGTGCACTGGCACCACTGGGGATGCAGTACAGTGAGTCCAGAGAGTGCACTGGCACCAGAGGGAATGCACTGCAGTGAGTCCAGTGAGTGCACTGGCACCACTGGGGATGCAGTGCAGTGAGTGCAGAGAGTGCACTGGCACCACTGGACATGCAGTGCAGTGAGTCCAGAGAGTGCAGTGGCACCACTGGGGATGCAGTGCAGTGAGTCCAGAGAGTGCACTGGCAGCACTGGGGATGCAGTGCAGTGAGTCAAGAGAGTGCACTGGCACCACTGGGGATGCAGTGCAGTGAGTCCAGAGAGTGCACTGGCACCACTGGGGATGCGGTGCCGGGAGTCCAGAGAGTGCACTGGCACCACTGGGGATGCGGTGCGGTGAGTCCAGAGAGTGCACTGGCACCACTGGGGATCCAGTGCAGTCAGTCCTGTGAGTGTACTGGCACCATTGGGGAAACACTGCAGTGAGTCCAGAGAGTGCACTGGCACCACTGAGAATGCCCTTCAGTGAGTCCAGAGAGTGCACTGGCACCACTGGGGATGCACTGCAGTGAGTCCACAGAGTGCACTAGCACCACTGGGGATGCAGTGCAGTGAGTCCAGAGAGTGCACTGGCACCACTGGGGATGCACTTCAGTGAGTCCAGAGAGTGCACGCGCTCCACTGGGGATGCAGTACAGTGAGTCCAGAGAGTGCACTGGCACCACTGGGGATGCAGTGCAGTGAGTCCAGAGAGTGCACTGGCAGCACAGAGGATGCAGTGCAGTGAGTCCAGAGAGTGCTCTGGCACCACTGGGGATGCAGTGCAGTGAGTCCAGAGAGTGCACTGGCACCACTGGGGATGCAGTGCAGTGAGTCCAGAGAGTGCACTGGCAGCACTGGGGATGCACTTCAGTGAGTCCAGAGAGTGCACTGGCACCACTGGGGATGCACTGCAGTGAGTCCAGAGAGTGCACTGGCACCACTGGGGATGCACTGCAGTGAGTCCAGAGAGTGCACTGGCACCACTGGGGATGCAGTGCAATGAGTCCAGAGAGTGCACTGGCACCAGAGGGAATGCACTGCAGTGAGTCCAGTGAGTGCACTGGCACCACTGGGGATGCAGTGCAGTGAGTCCAGAGAGTGCACTGGCACCACTGGTGATACACTGCAGTTACTCCAGAGAGTGCACTGGCACCACTGGGGATGCGGTGCGGTGAGTCCAGAGAGAGCACTGGCACCACTGGGGATGCAGTGCAGTCAGTATAGTGAGTGTACTGGCACCACTGGGGATGCACTGCAGTGAGTCCAGAGAGTGCACTGGCACCACTGAGAATGCCCTTCAGTGAGTCCAGAGAGTGCACTGGTACCACTGGGGATGCACTGCAGTGAGTCCACAGAGTGCACTAGCACCACTGGGGATGCAGTGCAGTGACTCCAGAGAGTGCACTGGCACCACTGGAGATGCACTTCAGTGAGTCCAGAGAGTGCACTGGCACCACAGGGGATGCACCTCAGTGAGTCCAGAGAGTGCACTGGCACCACTGGGGATGCAGTGCAGTGAGTCCAGAGAGTGCACTGGCACCAGAGGGAATGCACTGCAGTGAGTCCAGTGAGTGCACTGGCACCACTGTGGATGCACTGCAGTGAGTCCAGAGAGTGCACTGGCACCACTGGGGATGCAGTGCAGTGAGTCCAGAGAGAGCACTGGCACCACTGGGGATGCACTGCAGTGAGTCCAGAGAGTGCACTGGCACCACTGGGGATGCACTGCAGTGAGTCCAGAGAGTGCACTGTCACCACTGGGGATGCAGTACAGTGAGTCCACAGAGTGCACTGGTACCAGTGGGGATGCAGTACAGTGAGTCCAGAGAGTGCAGTGGCACCACTGGGCATGCAGTGCAGTGAGTCCAGAGAGTGCACTGGCACCACTGGGGATGCACTTCAGTGACTCCAGAGAGTGCACTGGCACCACTGGGGATGCAGTGCAGTGAGTCCAGAGACTTCACTGGCAAAACTGGAGATGCACTGCAGTGAGTCCAGAGTGTGCACTGGCACCACTGGGGATGCACTGCAGTGAGTCCAGAGATTGCACTGGCACCACTGGGGATGCACCTCAGTTAGTCCAGAGAGTGCACTGGCACCACTGGTGATGCAGTGCAGTGAGTCCAGAGAATGCACTGTCACCACTGGGGATGCAGTGCAGTGAGTCCAGAGAGTGCACTGGCACCACTGGGGATGCAGTGCAGTGAGTCCAGAGAGTGCACTGGCACCAGAGGGAATGCACTGCAGTGAGTCCAGTGAGTGCACTGGCACCACTGTGGATGCACTGCAGTGAGTCCAGAGAGTGCACTGGCACCACTGGGGATGCAGTGCTGTGAGTCCAGAGAGAGCACTGGCACCACTGTGGATGCACTGCAGTGAGTCCAGAGAGTGCTCTGGCACCACTGGGGATGCAGTGCAGTGAGTCCAGAGAGTGCACTGGCAGCACTGGGGATGCACTTCAGTGAGTCCAGAGAGTGCACTGGCACCACTGGTGATGCACTGCAGTGAGTCCAGAGAGTGCACTGGCACCACTGGGGATGCACTGCAGTGAGTCCAGAGAGTGCACTGGCACCACTGGGGATGCAGTGCAGTGAGTCCAGAGAGTGCACTGGCACCACTGGGGATGCAGTGCAGTGAGTCCAAAGAGTGCGCTGGCACCACTGGGGATGCAGTGTAGTGAGTGCAGAGAGTGCACTGGCACCACTGGGGATGCAGTGTAGTGAGTGCAGAGAGTGCACTGTGAACACTGGGGATGCAGTGCAGTGAGTCCAGAGAGTGCACTGGCACCACTGGGGATGCACTGCAGTGAGTCCAGAGTGTGCACTGGCACCACTGGGGATGCACTGCAGTGAGTCCAGAGATTGCACTGGCACCACTGGGGATGCACCTCAGTGAGTCCAGAGAGTGCACTGGCACCACTGGTGATGCAGTGCAGTGAGTCCAGAGAATGCACTGTCACCACTGGGGATGCAGTGCAGTGAGTCCAGAGAGTGCACTGGCACCACTGGGGATGCAGTGCAGTGAGTCCAGAGAGTGCACTGGCACCAGAAGGAATGCACTGCAGTGAGTCCAGTGAGTGCACTGGCACCACTGTGGATGCACTGCAGTGAGTCCAGAGAGTGCACTGGCACCACTGGGGATGCAGTGCAGTGAGTCCAGAGAGAGCACTGGCACCACTGGGGATGCACTGCAGTGAGTCCAGAGAGTGCACTGGCACCAGTGGGGATGCAGTACAGTGAGTCCAGAGAGTGCAGTGGCACCACTGTGCATGCAGTGCAGTGAGTCCAGAGAGTGCAGTGGCACCACTGTGCATGCAGTGCAGTGAGTCCAGAGAGTGCACTGGCACCACTGGGGATGCAGTGCAGTGAGTCCAAAGACTTCACTGGCAAAACTGGAGATGCAGTGCAGTGAGTCCAGAGAGTGCACTGGCACCACCGGGGCTGCAGTGCAGTGAGTCCAGAGAGTGCACTGGCACCACTGGGGATGCAGTGCAGTGAGTCCAGAGAGTGCACTGGCACCACTGGTGATGCAGTACAGTGAGTCCAGAGAGTGCACTGGAACCACTGGGGATGCGCTGCAGTGAGTCCAGAGAGTGCACTGGCACCACTGGGGATGCCCTTCAGTGAGTCCAGAGAGTGCACTGGCACCACTGGGGATGCACTGCAGTGAGTCCACAGAGTGCACTAGCACCACTGGGGATGCAGTGCAGTGAGTCCAGAGAGTGCACTGGCACCACTGGGGATGCACTTCAGTGAGTCCAGAGAGTGCACGCGCTCCACTGGGGATGCAGTACATTGAGTCCAGAGAGTGCACTGGCACCACTGGGGATGCAGTGCAGTGAGTCCAGAGAGTGCACTGGCAGCACAGAGGATGCAGTGCAGTGAGTCCAGAGAGTGCTCTGGCACCACTGGGGATGCAGTGCAGTGAGTCCAGAGAGTGCACTGGCAGCACTGGGGATGCACTTCAGTTAGTCCAGAGAGTGCACTGGCACCACTGGTGATGCACTGCAGTGAGTCCAGAGAGTGCACTGGCACCACTGGGGATGCACTGCAGTGAGTCCAGAGAGTGCACTGGCACCACTGGGGATGCAGTGCAGTGAGTCCAGAGAGTGCACTGGCACCACTGGGGATGCACCCCGGTGAGTCCAGAGAGTGCACTGGCACCACTGGGGATGCAGTGCAGTGAGTCCAAAGAGTGCGCTGGCACCACTGGGGATGCACTGCAGTGAGTCCAGAGAGTGCTTTGGCACCACTGGGGATGCACTGCAGTTACTCCAGAGAGTGTACTGGCAACACTGGGGATGCAGTACAGTGAGTCCAGAGAGTGCACTGGCACCACTGGGGATGCACTGCAGTGAGTCCAGAGAGTGCACTGGCACCAGTCAGGGTGCAGTGCGGTGAGTCCAGAGAATGCACTGGCACCAATGGTGATGCAGTGCAGTGAGTCCAGAGAGCGCACTGGCTCCACTGGGGATGCAGTGCAGTCAGTCCTGTGAGTGTACTGGCACCACTGGGGATGCAGTGCAGTGAGTCCAGAGAGTGCACTGGCACCACTGAGAATGCACTTCAGTGAGTCCAGAGAGTGCACTGGCACCACTGGGGATGCAGTGCAGTGAGTCCAGAGAGTGCACTGGCACCAACGGGGATGCACTGCAGTGAGTCCAGAGAGTGCACTGGCACCACTGGGGATGCACTTCAGTGAGTCCAGAGAGTGCACGGGCTCCACTGGGGATGCAGTGCAGTGAGTGCAGAGAGTGCACTGGCACCACTGGGGATGCAGTGCAGTGAGTCCAGAGAGTGCACTGACACCACTGGGGATGCAGTGCAGTGAGTCCACAGAGTGCACTGGCACCACTGGGGATGCACTGCAGTGAGTCCAGAGAGTGCACTGGCACCACTGGGGATGCAGTGTAGTGAGTGCAGAGAGTGCACTGTGAACACTGGGGATGCAGTGCAGTGAGTCCAGAGAGTGCACTGGCACCACTGGGGATGCACTGCAGTGAGTCCAGAGTGTGCACTGGCACCACTGGGGATGCAGTGCAGTGAGTCCAGAGATTGCACTGGCACCACTGGGGATGCACCTCAGTGAGTCCAGAGAGTGCACTGGCACCACTGGTGATGCAGTGCAGTGAGTCCAGAGAATGCACTGGCACCACTGGGGATGCAGTGCAGTGAGTCCAGAGAGTGCACTGGCACCACTTGGGATGCAGTGCAGTGAGTCCAGAGAGTGCACTGGCACCAGAGGGAATGCACTGCAGTGAGTCCAGTGAGTGCACTGGCACCACTGTGGATGCACTGCAGTGAGTCCAGAGAGTGCACTGGCACCACTGGGGATGCAGTGCAGTGAGTCCAGAGAGTGCACTGGCAGCACTGGGGATGCAGTGCAGTGAGTCAAGAGAGTGCACTGGCACCACTGGGGATGCACTGCAGTGAGCCCAGAGAGTGCACTGGCACCACTGGGGATGCGGTGCCGGGAGTCCAGAGAGTGCACTGGCACCACTGGGGATGCAGTGCAGTGAGTCCAGAGAGTGCACTGGCACCACTGGGGATGCAGTGCAGTGAGTCCAGAGAGTGCACTGGCACCACTGGGGATGCAGTGCAGTGAGTCCAGAGAGTGCTCTGGCACCACTAGGGATGCAGTGCAGTGAGTCCAGAGAGTGCACTGGCACCACTGGGGATGCAGTGCAGTGAGTCCAGAGAGTGCACTGGCACCACTGGTGATGCACTGCAGTTACTCCAGAGAGTGCACTGGCACCACTGGGGATGCGGTGCGGTGAGTCCAGAGAGAGCACTGGCACCACTGGGGATGCAGTGCAGTCAGTCCAGTGAGTGTACTGGCACCACTGGGGATGCACTGCAGTGAGTCCAGAGAGTGCACTGGCACCACTGAGAATGCCCTTCAGTGAGTCCAGAGAGTGCACTGGTACCACTGGGGATGCACTGCAGTGAGTCCACAGAGTGCACTAGCACCACTGGGGATGCAGTGCAGTGACTCCAGAGAGTGCACTGGCACCACTGGAGATGCACTTCAGTGAGTCCAGAGAGTGCACTGGCACCACTGGGGATGCAGTGCAGTGAGTCCAGAGAGTGCACTGGCACCACTGGGGATGCAGTGCAGTGAGTCCAGAGAGTGCACTGGCACCACTGGGGATGCACTGCAGTGAGTCCAGAGAGTGCTCTGGCACCACTGGGGATGCAGTGCAGTGAGTCCAGAGAGTGCACTGGCACCACTGGCGATGCAGTGCAGTGAGTCCAGAGAGTGCACTGGCACCACTGGTGATGCACTGCAGTTACTCCAGAGAGTGCTCTGGCACCACTGGGGATGCGGTGCGGTGAGTCCAGAGAGTGCACTGGCACCACTGGGGATGCAGTGCAGTCAGTCCAGTGAGTGTACTGGCACCACTGGGGAAACACTGCAGTGAGTCCAGAGAGTGCACTGGCACCACTGAGAATGCCCTTCAGTGAGTCCAGAGAGTGCACTGGCACCACTGGGGATGCACTGCAGTGAGTCCACAGAGTGCACTAGCACCACTGGGGATGCAGTGCAGTGAGTCCAGAGAGTGCACTGGCACCACTGGGGATGCACTTCAGTGAGTCCAGAGAGTGCACTGACACCACTGGGGATGCAGTACAGTGAGTCCAGAGAGTGCACTGGCACCACTGGGGATGCAGTGCAGTGAGTCCAGAGAGTGCACTGGCAGCACAGAGGATGCAGTGCAGTGAGTCCAGAGAGTGCTCTGGCACCACTGGGGATGCAGTGCAGTGAGTCCAGAGAGTGCACTGGCACCACTGGGGATGCAGTGCAGTGAGTCCAGAGAGTGCACTGGCAGCACTGGGGATGCACTTCAGTGAGTCCAGAGAGTGCACTGGCACCACTGGTGATGCACTGCAGTGAGTCCAGAGAGTGCACTGGCACCACTGGGGATGCACTGCAGTGAGTCCAGAGAGTGCACTGGCACCACTGGGGATGCACTGCAGTGAGTCCAGAGAGTGCACTGGCACCACTGGGGATGCAGTGCAGTGAGTCCAGAGAGTGCGCTGGCACCACTGGGGATGCACTGCAGTGAGTCCAGAGAGTGCTTTGGCACCACTTGGGATGCACTGCAGTTACTCCAGAGAGTGCACTGGCAACACTGGGGATGCAGTACAGTGAGTCCAGAGAGTGCACTGGCACCACTGGGGATGCACTGCAGTGAGTCCAGAGAGTGCACTGGCACCAGTCAGGGTGCAGTGCGGTGAGTCCAGAGAATGCACTGGCACCAATGGGGATGCAGTGCAGTGAGTCCAGAGAGCGCACTGGCTCCACTGGGGATGCAGTGCAGTCAGTCCTGTGAGTGTGCTGGCACCACTGGGGATGCACTGCAGTGAGTCCAGAGAGTGCACTGGCACCACTGAGAATGCACTTCAGTGAGTCCAGAGAGTGCACTGGCACCACTGGGGATGCACTGCAGTGAGTCCAGAGAGTGCACTGGCACCAACGGGGATGCACTGCAGTGAGTCCAGAGAGTGCACTGGCACCACTGGGGATGCACTGCAGTGAGTCCAGAGAGTGCACGGGCTCCACTGGGGATGCAGTGCAGTGAGTCCAGGGAGTGCACTGGCACAACTGGGGATGCAGTGCAGTGAGTCCAGAGAGTGCACTGACACCACTGGGGATGCAGTGCAGTGAGTCCACAGAGTGCACTGGCACCACTGGGGATGCAGTGCAGTGAGTCCAGAGAGTGCACTGGCACCACTGGGGATGCAGTGTAGTGAGTGCAGAGAGTGCACTGTGAACACTGGGGATGCAGTGCAGTGAGTCCAGAGAGTGCACTGGCACCGCTGGGGATGCACTGCAGTGAGTCCAGAGTGTGCACTGGCACCACTGGGGATGCACTGCAGTGAGTCCAGAGATTGCACTAGCACCACAGGGGATGCACCTCAGTGAGTCCAGAGAGTGCACTGGCACCACTGGTGATGCAGTGCAGTGAGTCCAGAGAATGCACTGGCACCACTGGGGATGCAGTGCAGTGAGTCCAGAGAGTGCACTGGCACCACTGGGGATGCAGTGCAGTGAGTCCAGAGAGTGCACTGGCACCAGAGGGAATGCACTGCAGTGAGTCCAGAGAGTGCACTGGCACCACTGTGGATGCACTGCAGTGAGTCCAGAGAGTGCACTGGCACCACTGGAGATGCAGTGCAGTGAGTCCAGAGAGTGCACTGGCACCACTGGGGATGCACTGCAGTGAGTCCAGAGAGTGCACTGTCACCACTGGGGATGCAGTACAGTGAGTCCACAGAGTGCACTGGTACCAGTGGGGATGCAGTACAGTGAGTCCAGAGAGTGCAGTGGCACCACTGGGCATGCAGTGCAGTGAGTCCAGAGAGTGCACTGGCACCACTGGGGATGCACTTCAGTGACTCCAGAGAGTGCACTGGCACCACCGGGGATGCATTGCAGTGAGTCCAAAGACTTCACTGGCAAAACTGGAGATGCAGTGCAGTGAGTCCAGAGAGTGCACTGGCACCACCGGGGCTGCAGTGCAGTGAGTCCAGAGAGTGCACTGTCACCACTGGGGATGCAGTACAGTGAGTCCACAGAGTGCACTGGTACCAGTGGGGATGCAGTACAGTGAGTCCACAGAGTGCACTGGTACCAGTGGGGATGCAGTACAGTGAGTCCAGAGAGTGCACTGGCACCACTGGGGATGCAGTACAGTGAGTCCACAGAGTGCACTGGTACCAGTGGGGATGCAGTACAGTGAGTCCAGAGAGTGCAGTGGCACCACTGGGCATGCAGTGCAGTGAGTCCAGAGAGTGCACTGGCACCACTGGGGATGCACTGCAGTGAGTCCAGAGAGTGCACTGGCACCACTGGTGATGCAGTACAGTGAGTCCAGAGAGTGCACTGGCACCACTGGGGATGCACTGCAGTGAGTCCAGAGAGTGCACTGGCACCACTGGGGATGCCCTTCAGTGAGTCCAGAGAGTGCACTGGCACCACTGGGGATGCACTGCAGTGAGTCCACAGAGTGCACTAGCACCACTGGGGATGCAGTGCAGTGAGTCCAGAGAGTGCACTGGCACCACTGGGGATGCACTTCAGTGAGTCCAGAGAGTGCACGCGCTCCACTGGGGATGCAGTACAGTGAGTCCAGAGAGTGCACTGGCACCACTGGGGATGCAGTGCAGTGAGTCCAGAGAGTGCACTGGCAGCACAGAGGATGCAGTGCAGTGAGTCCAGAGAGTGCTCTGGCACCACTGGGGATGCAGTGCAGTGAGTCCAGAGAGTGCACTGGCAGCACTGGGGATGCACTTCAGTGAGTCCAGAGAGTGCACTGGCACCACTGGTGATGCACTGCAGTGAGTCCAGAGAGTGCACTGGCACCACTGGGGATGCAGTGCAGTGAGTCCAGAGAGTGCACTGGCACCACTGGGGATGCACCCCGGTGAGTCCAGAGAGTGCACTGGCACCACTGGGGATGCAGTGCAGTGAGTCCAAAGAGTGTGCTGGCACCACTGGGGATGCAGTGTAGTGAGTGCAGAGAGTGCACTGGCACCACTGGGGATGCAGTGTAGTGAGTGCAGAGAGTGCACTGTGAACACTGGGGATGCAGTGCAGTGAGTCCAGAGAGTGCACTGGCACCACTGGGGATGCACTGCAGTGAGTCCAGAGTGTGCACTGGCACCACTGGGGATGCACTGCAGTGAGTCCAGAGATTGCACTGGCACCACTGGGGATGCACCTCAGTGAGTCCAGAGAGTGCACTGGCACCACTGGTGATGCAGTGCAGTGAGTCCAGAGAATGCACTGGCACCACTGGGGATGCAGTGCAGTGAGTCCAGAGAGTGCACTGGCACCACTGGGGATGCACTGGAGTGAGTCCAGAGAGTGCACTGGCACCAGAGGGAATGCACTGCAGTGAGTCCAGTGAGTGCACTGGCACCACTGTGGATGCACTGCAGTGAGTCCAGAGAGTGCACTGGCACCACTGGGGATGCAGTGCAGTGAGTCCAGAGAGAGCACTGGCACCACTGGGGATGCACTGCAGTGAGTCCAGAGAGTGCACTGGCACCACTGGGGATGCACTGCAGTGAGTCCAGAGAGTGCACTGTCACCACTGGGGATGCAGTACAGTGAGTCCACAGAGTGCACTGGTACCAGTGGGGATGCAGTACAGTGAGTCCAGAGAGTGCAGTGGCTACACTGGGCATGCAGTGCAGTGAGTCCAGAGAGTGCACTGGCACCACTGGGGATGCACTTCAGTGACTCCAGAGAGTGCACTGGCACCACTGGGGATGCAGTGCAGTGAGTCCAGAGAGTGCACTGGCACCACTGGTGATGCAGTACAGTGAGTCCAGAGAGTGCACTGGCACCACTGGGGATGCACTGCAGTGAGTCCAGAGAGTGCACTGGCACCACTGGGGATGCCCTTCAGTGAGTCCAGAGAGTGCACTGGCACCACTGGGGATGCACTGCAGTGAGTCCACAGAGTGCACTAGCACCACTGGGGATGCAGTGCAGTGAGTCCAGAGAGTGCACTGGCACCACTGGGGATGCACTTCAGTGAGTCCAGAGAGTGCACGCGCTCCACTGGGGATGCAGTACAGTGAGTCCAGAGAGTGCACTGGCACCACTGGGGATGCAGTGCAGTGAGTCCAGAGAGTGCACTGGCAGCACAGAGGATGCAGTGCAGTGAGTCCAGAGAGTGCTCTGGCACCACTGGGGATGCAGTGCAGTGAGTCCAGAGAGTGCACTGGCAGCACTGGGGATGCACTTCAGTGAGTCCAGAGAGTGCACTGGCACCACTGGGGATGCAGTGCAGTGAGTCCAGAGAGTGCACTGGCACCACTGGGGGTGCAGTGCAGTGAGTCCAGAGAGTGCACTGGCACCACTGGGGATGCACCCCGGTGAGTCCAGAGAGTGCACTGGCACCACTGGGGATGCAGTGCAGTGAGTCCAAAGAGTGCGCTGGCACCACTGGGGATGCACTGCAGTGAGTCCAGAGAGTGCTTTGGCACCACTGGGGATGCACTGCAGTTACTCCAGAGAGTGCACTGGCAACACTGGGGATGCAGTACAGTGAGTCCAGAGAGTGCACTGGCACCACTGGGGATGCACTGCAGTGAGTCCAGAGAGTGCACTGGCACCAGTCAGGGTGCAGTGCGGTGAGTCCAGAGAATGCACTGGCACCAATGGGGATGCAGTGCAGTGAGTCCAGAGAGCGCACTGGCTCCACTGGGGATGCAGTGCAGTCAGTCCTGTGAGTGTAGTGGCACCACTGGGGATGCAGTGCAGTGAGTCCAGAGAGTGCACTGGCACCACTGAGAATGCACTTCAGTGAGTCCAGAGAGTGCACTGGCACCACTGGGGATGCACTGCAGTGAGTCCAGAGAGTGCACTGGCACCAACGGGGATGCACTGCAGTGAGTCCAGAGAGTGCACTGGCACCACTGGGGATGCACTTCAGTGAGTCCAGAGAGTGCACGGGCTCCAGTGGGGATGCAGTGCAGTGAGTCCAGAGAGTGCACTGGCACCACTGGGGATGCAGTGCAGTGAGTCCAGAGAGTGCACTGACACCACTGGGGATGCAGTGCAGTGAGTCCAGAGAGTGCACTGGCACCACTGGGGATGCAGTGCAGTGAGTCCAGAGAGTGCACTGGCACCACTGGGGATGCAGTGTAGTGAGTGCAGAGAGTGCACTGTGAACACTGGGGATGCAGTGCAGTGAGTCCAGAGAGTGCACTGGCACCACTGGGGATGCAGTGCAGTGAGTCCAGAGTGTGCACTGGCACCACTGGGGATGCACTGCAGTGAGTGCAGAGATTGCACTGGCACCACTGGGGATGCAACTCAGTGAGTCCAGAGAGTGCACTGGCACCACTGGGGATGCAGTGCAGTGAGTCCAGAGAATGCACTGGCACCACTGGGGATGCAGTGCAGTGAGTCCAGAGAGTGCACTGGCACCACTGGGGATGCAGTGCAGTGAGTCCAGAGAGTGCACTGGCACCAGAGGGAATGCACTGCAGTGAGTCCAGTGAGTGCACTGGCACCACTGTGGATGCACTGCAGTGAGTCCAGAGAGTGCACTGGCACCACTGGGGATGCAGTGCAGTGAGTCCAGAGAGAGCACTGGCACCACTGGGGATGCACTGCAGTGAGTCCAGAGAGTGCACTGGCACCACTGGGGATGCACTGCAGTGAGTCCAGAGAGTGCACTGTCACCACTGGGGATGCAGTACAGTGAGTCCACAGAGTGCACTGGTACCAGTGGGGATGCAGTACAGTGAGTCCAGAGAGTGCACTGGCACCACTGGGCATGCAGTGCAGTGAGTCCAGAGAGTGCACTGGCACCACTGGGGATGCACTTCAGTGACTCCAGAGAGTGCACTGGCACCACTGGGGATGCAGTGCAGTGAGTCCAAAGACTTCACTGGCAAAACTGGAGATGCAGTGCAGTGAGTCCAGAGAGTGCACTGGCACCACCGGGGCTGCAGTGCAGTGAGTCCAGAGAGTGCACTGGCACCACTGGGGATGCACTGCAGTGAGTCCAGAGAGTGCACTGGCACCACTGGTGATGCAGTACAGTGAGTCCACAGAGTGCACTGGCACCACTGGGGATGCAGTGCAGTGAGTCCAGAGAGTGCACTGGCACCACTGGGGATGCACTACAGTGAGTCCAGAGATTGCACTGGCACCACTGGGGATGCAGTGCACTGAGTCCAGAGAGTGCACTGGCACCACTGGGGATGCAGTGCATTGAGTCCAGAGAGTGCACTGGCACAACTGGGGATGCACTTCAGTGAGTCCAGAGAGTGCACTGACACCACTGGGGATGCAGTGCAGTGAGTCCAGAGAGTGCACTGGCACCACTGGGGATGCAGTGCAGTGAGTCCAGAGAGTGCTCTGGCACCACTGGGGATGCAGTGCAGTGAGTCCAGAGAGTTCACTGGCACCACTGGGGATGCAGTCCAGTGAGTCCAGTGAGTGCACTGGCACCACTGGGGATGCAGTTCAGTGACTGCAGAGAGTACACTGGCACCACTGGGGATTCACTGCAGTGAGTCCAGAGAGTGCACTGGCACCACCTGTGATGCAGTGCAGTGAGTCCAGTGAGTGCACTGGCACCACTGGGGATGCAGTGCTGTGACTCCAGAGAGCGCACTGGCACCACTGGGGATGCAGTGCAGTCAGTCCAGTGAGTGCACTAGCACCACTGGGGGTGCAGTACAGTGAGTCCAGAGAGTGCACTGACACCACTGGGGATGCAGTGCAGTGAGACCAGAGAGTGCACTGGCACCACTGGGGATGCACTGCAGTGAGTCCAGAGAGTGCACTGGCACCACTGGGGATGCACTGCAGTTAGTCCAGAGAGTGCACTGTCACCACTGGGGATGCAGTACAGTGAGTCCACATAGTGCACTGGCACCAGTGGGGATGCAGTACAGTGAGTCCAGAGAGTGCACTGGCACCACTGGACATGCAGTGCAGTGAGTCCAGAGAGTGCACTGGCACCACTGGGGATGCACTTGAGTGACTCCACAGAGTGCACTGGCAACACTGGGGATGCAGTGCAGTGAGTCCAAAGACTTCACTGGCACCACTGGGGATGCAGTGCAGTGAGTCCAGAGAGTGCACTGGCACCACTGGGGATGCAGTGAAGTGAGTGCAGAGAGTGCACTGGCACCACTGGGGATGCACTGCAGTGAGTCCAGAGAGTGCACTGGCACCACTGGGGATGCGGTGCTGGGAGTCCAGAGAGTGCACTGGCACCACTGGGGATGCAGTGCAGTGAGTCCAGTGAGTGTACTGGCACCACTGGGGATGCACTTCAGTGAGCCCAGAGAGTGCACTGGCACCACTGAGAATGCACTTCAGTGAGTCCAGAGAGTGCACTGGCACCACTGGGGATGCACTGCAGTGAGTCCAGAGAGTGCACTAGCACCACTGGGGATGCAGTGCAGTGAATCCTGTGAGTACACTGGCACCACTGGGGATGCAGAGCAGTGAGTCCAGAGAGCTCACTGGCACCACTGGGGATGCAGTGCAGTGAGTCCAGAGAGTGCACTGGCACCACTGGAGATGCAGTACAGTGAGTCCAGTGAATGCACTGGAACCACTGGGGATGCAGTGCAGTGAGTCCAGAGAGTGCACTGGCACCACTGGTGATGCAGTCCAGTGAGTCCAGTGAGTGCACTGGTACCACTGGGCCTGCAGTGCAGTGAGTCCAGAGAGTGCAGTGGCACCACTGGGGATGCAGTGAAATGAGTCCAGAGAGTGCACTGGCACCACCGATGATGCAGTACAGTGAGTCCAGTGAGTGCACTGGCACTACTGGGGATGTAGTGCAGTGACTCGAGAGAGTGCACTGGCACCACTGGGGATGCAGTGCAGTGAATCCAGTGAGTGCACTGGCACCACTGGGGATGCAGTGCAGTGAGTCCAGAGAGTGCACTGGCAGCAGTGGGGATGCAGTGCAGTGAGTCCAGAGAGTGCACTGGCACCACTGGGGATGCAGTGCAGTGAGTCCAGAGACTTCACTGGCACCACTGGGAATGCAGTGCAGTGAGTGCAGAGAGTGCACTGGCACCACTGGGGATGCAGTGCAGTCACTCCAGAGAGTGCACTGGCACCACTGGGGATGCACTGCAGTGAGTCCAGAGAGTGCACTGGCACCACTGGGGATGCACTGCAGTGAGTCCAGAGAGTGCACTGGCACCACTGGGGATGCACTACAGTGAGTCCAGAGATTGCACTGGCACCACTGGGGATGCAGTGCAGTGAGTCCAGAGAGTGCACTGGCACCACTGGTCATGCAGTTTAGTGAGTCCAGAGAGTGCACTGGCACCACTGGGGATGCACTTCAGTGAGTCCAGAGAGTGTACTGACACCACTGGGGATGCGGTGCAGTGAGTCCAGAGAGTGCACTGACACCAGTGGGGATGCAGTGCAGTGAGTCCAGAGAGTGCACTGGCACCACTGTGGATGCAGTGCAGTGAGTCCAGAGAGTGCACTGGCACCACTGGGGATGCAGTCCAGTGAGTCCAGTGAATGCACTGGCACCACTGGGGATGCTGTGCAGTGAGTGCAGAGAGTGCACTGGCACCACCTGTGATGCAGTACAGTGTGTCCAGTGAGTGCACTGGCACCACTGGGGATGCAGTGCTGTGACTCCGGAGAGCGCACTGGCACCACTGGGGATGCAGTGCAGTCAGTCCAGTGAGTGCACTGGCACCACTGGGGATGCAGTGCAGTGTGTGCAGAGAGTGCAATGGCACCAATGGGGATGCACTTCAGTGAGTCCAGAGAGTGCACTGGCACCACTGGGGATGCAGTGCAGTGAGTCCAGAGATTGCACTGGCACCACTGGGGATGCAGTGCTGTGACTCCAGAGAGCGCACTGGCACCACTGGGGATGCAGTGCAGTGAGTCCAGAGAGTGCACTGGCACCACTGGGGATGCACTGCAGTGAGTCCAGAGAGTGCACTGGCACCACTGGGGATGCACTGCAGTGAGTCCAGAGAGTGCACTGGAACCACTGGGGATGCAGTGCAGTGAGTCCAGAGATTGCACTGGCACCACTGGGGATGCAGTGCAGTGAGTCCAGAGAGTGCACTGGCACCACTGGGGATGCACTACAGTGAGTCCACAGAGTGCACTGGCACCACTGGGGATGCTCTGCAGTGAGTCCAGAGATTGCACTGGCACCACTGGGGATGCAGTGCAGTGAGTGCAGAGAGTGCACTGGCACCACTGGGGATGCACTTCAGTGAGTTCAGAGAGTGCACTTGCACCACTGGGGATGGGTTTCAAGCCAACTGCATTAACCGCTCATGTTTCTTTCTTATGAGACGTTAGTAAACCAATTACATAGCCTTGTCAAGACTAAATCACAGGTAAAAATCCTGTACATCTCATGTGGCCAACCACTCCCAACTAGGATTCCAAGAATCAGGAGATTCGGTGAAAATAGGGCTAGTGCTATTAGAGGGGTGATTATTAGGGTAAGCCCTAAGCTGTCTTTAATGGAGAAGTATGGGTGGAATGGGATTTTGTCGCAGTCTGATACGATTCCTAGTGGGTTATTTGAGCCTGATTCGTGTAGGAAGGTTAGGTGGACTAGGGTGATTCCTGCAATTAGGAAGGGCAGTAGGAAGTGGATGGCGAAGAATCGGGTTAAGGTTGGATTGTCTACTGAGAATCCTCCTCAGGCTCATTCTACTAGAGTTTGCCCAATGTACGGGATGGCTGAGAATAGGTTGGTGATTACGGTGGCCCCTCAGAATGACATTTGTCCTCATGGTAGGACATACCCTACGAAGGCAGTTGCTATTAGGGTGAGTAGGAGGATTACTCCTGTGTTTCAGGTTTCTTTGTATAGGTAGGAGCCGTAGTAGAGGCCTCGTCCGATGTGTAAGTAGATGCAGATAAAGAAGAGCGAAGCACCGTTGGCGTGGAGGTTGCGGATGAGCCATCCGTACTGGACGTCTCGGCATGTGTGAGCTACTGAGGAGAAGGCGAGTGAAGTGTCTGCGGTGTAGTGTATGGCTAGTAGCAGGCCTGTTAGGATTTGTGTGGCTAAGCAGATGGCTAGAAGGGAGCCGAAGTTTCATCAGGCAGAGATGTTGGAGGGGGCGGGTAGGTCGATTAGGGAGTTGTTGATTATTTTTAGTAGGGGATGGGATTTGCGGATGTTAGGGGCCATTAGTGAGTCTGTGTGTTATTAGGATTATTACCAGGATGGAGAGGGCGAAGGATCCTAGGTAGGCCTTAATTAGCCCTGTGTGTATTGAGGTTGCGGCTTTGCTTGCGGCTACTTGTAGTTCAGCAAGGCCCTCTGGCCCTATTTTTTTGAGTCAGGAGAGGTCGATCAAGTGTAGGGCAATGTTTTGTCCCTTTTCTAGTAGGTTTTTGGAGAAGAATCGGTGTACTAGGGGGTTGAAGTACCCTAATGCAGAGGAGAAGTTTATGAGGGGGTTTGGTTTGGGGTGAGTGAGGGTGTGTGTTATGTTCGATAGTTCTAGGGCTAGGATGATTCCTAGGATTGTTATGAGGATGGCAGCGGTTTTGGTGATAAGGGGTATGGTTATTGGGGGGGTTTTGGTTGGTGTGATGAAAGAGGTAATGATTATTCCTGCTGTAATGCTGCCTAGGGCGAGTCGGGTTAGGGGGGCGGTGATTAGTGGGTTGTTTTCGTTTATTGATACTATTGGGGGGATTCGGGTTTGTCCAGCTTGGACTAGGATGGTTATGCGGATGCTGTAGGTTGCGGTGAATGCTGTGGCTATAAGGGTTAGGAGTAGGGCTCAAGTATTTAGGTATGATGTGTTTAAGCTTTCGATGATGAGGTCTTTTGAGTAGAATCCGGCTAGGAATGGGGTTCCTATCAGCGCCAGGTTTCCGATGGTTAGGCAGGAAGTAGTGACTGGGAGTATTTTCTGTAGGCCTCCTATCTTTCGGATATCTTGTTCTCCGTTTAGGTTGTGGATGATAGACCCTGAGCATAGGAATAGTATGGCTTTAAAGAAGGCATGGGTTGAGATGTGTAGGAAGGCTAGTTGTGGGAGGTTTAGTCCGATAGTGACTATTATTAGTCCTAGTTGGCTGGATGTTGAGAAAGCAATGATTTTTTTGATGTCATTTTGGGTTAGGGCGCATGTGGCAGCGAATAGGGTTGATAGAGCACCTAGGCATAGGCAGGCAGTTAGGGCTGTCTGGTTGGTGGCTAGCAGGGGGTGCATGCGGATGAGCAGGAAGATTCCGGCTACTACTATGGTACTGGAGTGCAGTAGGGCTGATACTGGGGTGGGGCCTTCTATTGCTGCGGGCAGTCATGGGTGGAGTCCAAATTGGGCGGATTTTCCTGCGGCTGCGAGGATTAATCCTATGAGGGGGAGGATTGGGGTTTGGTGGGGGTGTACGGCTTGTTGGATCTCTCAGGTGTTGAATGTTGAAGCTAGTCATGCTATGCTCAGGATCAGTCCGATGTCTCCGATTCGGTTGTAGATTACGGCTCGTAGGGCGGCGGTGTTGGCATCTGCTCGGCCTTGTCATCAGCCGATGAGAAGGAAGGACATGATTCGTACTCCTTCCCAGCCTACGAATAGGAGGAATATGTTGTTTGCGGTTGTTAGGAGGAGTATGGCGACTAGGAATGTCAGTAGGTAGGTGAAAAATTTTGTTACGTATGGCTCTGAGGCCATGTATCATATGGCGAATTGTAGGATTGATCATGTTACAAATAGGGCGATTGGAAGAAATGTTATTGAGTATTGGTCTATTTTTAGGCTCAGGGGGATTTTAAAGTTTATAATGAATTTTCACTCCCAGTGGCAGGTGACAGATTCTACTCCCGAGTAGATGAATGCGGTTGTAGGGGCTAGGCTAATTAGGAATGCGGTTTTAACAGCGCGGGTGGTGGCTTGTGGGGTGTTTTTAAAGTTTTTAAATAGAAATGGCAGGATGATTGGGGTTAGGAGGATTGTCAGCGTGAGTAGTGTGAGGGAGTTGATTAGTAGTGTGGGGTTCACTCCTTTTACTTGGATTTGCACCAAGATGGGTGGTTCCTAAGACCAGTGGATTGCTGTTATCCTTTAAAAGTAAGGGGGCTGAGGTTTTAGGCTCAGATGTAAGAGTTAGCAGCTCTTGTTGGTTAAACCCTCCCCTCGGCAGGTAAGAAGGTTTGAACTTCTATTCTTAGAATCACAGTCTAATGTTTGGTTTAAACTATACTTGCATGAGGGGATTCCGGAGATCAGTTCGGGTTTGAGGATTAGGAGGAATATTGGGATAATGTGGAGTGTTATGAGCAGGTGTTCTCGCGTGGTTGAGTTTTGCATAGATGTGATGTGGGAGGGGATTGAGCCTCGTTGGGTCATTAGTAGTATGAATAAGGTGTAGGAGGCGGTTAGTAGGGTTGCGATTCCTGTTAGGATGATCGTGAAGGCAGATCAGTTGAATAAGGTGATTATAATGGTTAGCTCTGCTATGAGGTTTGTTGTTGGGGGTAAGGCTATGTTTGTTAGATTGGCCAGCAATCATCAGGTAGCTATGAGTGGTAGGAGAGGTTGTAGGCCTCGTGTGAGTAGTAGAATTCGGCTGTGCGTACGTTCATAGTTTGTGTTGGCTAGGCAGAATAGTATGGAGGAAGTTAGTCCATGGGAAATTATTAGGATCATTGCCCCTGAGAATGATCAGTGGGTTTGGATTATTCCTGCGGCGATAACTAGGCCTATGTGGCTAACGGATGAATAAGCGATTAGTGATTTTAGGTCTGTCTGTCGTAGGCAGATTGAGCTAGTCATTAGGGCGCCTCATAGGGCCAGGGTTAGGAAGGGGTAGTGCAGGAGGTTGGACAGTGGGCCCATAAATAGAGTGACTCGTATAATTCCGTATCCTCCTAGCTTTAGTAGTAGGGCGGCGAGGAGTATTGAGCCTGCGATGGGTGCTTCTACGTGGGCTTTTGGCAGTCAGAGGTGTAGGCCGTATAGTGGGGCTTTTACTATGAATGCTATGAGCAGTGCTAGACCTGATAGTATTCCTGTCCATGAGGTGGATAGGGTTGGGTGGGTTAGTTGTAGGGTTGGCAGGTGCAGGGTGCCAATTTTCACGTATAGGTGTATGATTGTGATTAGCAGGGGTAGAGAGCTTACTGGCGTGTAGAATAGCAGGTAGATGCCAGCGCTTAGGCGTTCTGGTTGGTTCCCCCATCGGGTGATTAAGATTAGGGTGGGAATGAGGGTTGCTTCAAATGAGATGTAAAATAGTGCTAGTTCTGTGGTGGAAAAGGCTAGTAGGATGAATGGCTGGACTGCGACTAAGGTTGAGATAAAGATTCGTTTGCGTTGTAGGGGTTCTTGTTGCAGGTGGTTTTGGCTTGCTATGATTATGAGTGGGAGTAGTCAGCAGGATAGTACTAGGAGGGGGGATGAGATTTGGTCAATTCCTGTTCAGTTGGATAAAAATTTGTAGGGGTAGTAGGTTGGGATTAATCACTGTAGGCTTAGGGCAGCGATTAGGAGGCTGTATAAGGTGGTGTTAGTCCATAGAAATTTTGGTGGAGACAGCAGGGCTGTTGGAAGAAGTATGATTGTGGGTAGGATGATTTTTAGCATTGCAGGAGGTTTAGGTTGTGTAGATGGTCGGAGCCATGTGTGCGGGTGGAGGCTACTAGGATGGCCAGGCCTGTGCCCGCCTCACACGCTGAGAAGGTTAGCATGAGAATTGGTACCATGGTGAATGAGGAGACTTGGTTTTCGATGGATCATATTGATAGGCCTACGAATATCGATAATATTATGCTTTCAAGGCATAGTAGGGCGGATACTAGGTGGGTTCGGTGGAAGGCTAGTCCTAGTCCGCTGAAAATGAAGGCTGAGTAGAAGCTTAAATGTAGGGGCGACATAAGAAAGTTACAGGGTTGGCTGTAATCTGCTGGGTCGAAACCAGCTATCTTTTTGGTTAGACTAACTTTCTGTTATTCTGCTCATTCTAGGCCCCCTTGAATTCACTCGTAGGCCAGTCCGAGTGTTAGGAGAAGGAGGATCACTACAGTTCAGGTGAGGGTCATTAGGGGGGATTGGAGTTGGACGGCTCATGGCAGGGGGAGTAGGAGGGCGATTTCTAGGTCGAATAGGACGAACAGGATGGCTACTGAGGAAGAATCGGACTGAGAATGGTAATCGAGCAGATCCAAGTGGGTCGAATCCACATTCGTACGGTGAGAGTTTCTCTGAGTCGGGGTTTATTTGGGCGAGTCAGAAGTTTAATGCGGTTAGGGCGGCGCTTAGGATTGATGATAGGGCGAATATGAACATGAGTGCGTTCATTGCTCTCCTCTGGGTTTATACCAGATTCTAGAGATTGGAAGTCAATTGTAATTAATATACTAGAAGAGCAAGATCCTCATCAGTAGATGGTTATGTAGAGGAATAGTCAGATGACGTCTACGAAGTGTCAGTATCAGGCTGCTGCCTCGAATCCGAAGTGGTGGTCTGATGTAAAGTGGAACTTGATCAGTCGGAAGAGGCAGACGGTCAGGAAGGAGGATCCGATGATTACGTGGAGTCCGTGGAATCCAGTGGCAACGAAGAAGGTAGATCCGTAGACGCTATCGGCGATTGAGAATGGGGCTTCGTGGTATTCTATTGCTTGTAGGGCTGTGAAGTAGAATCCCAGGAGGATCGTTAGGGTTAGGGCGTGGATGGCGTGTTTTCGGTTTCCTTCTGTGATGCTGTGATGGGCTCACGTTACGGTAACGCCTGAGGCTAGTAGGATGGCTGTGTTTAGTAGGGGGACTTCTATCGGGTTGAGTGGTTTAATTCCTGTTGGGGGTCATTGGCCTCCTAGTTCTGGGGTTGGGGCCAGGCTCGAGTGGAAGAACGCTCAGAAGAACCCTAAGAAGAAGAATGCTTCGGATGTGATGAAAAGGATTATGCCGTATCGTAGGCCTTTTTGGACTGTGGGAGTGTGATGGCCTTGGAAGGTGCTTTCTCGTACAATGTCTCGTCATCATTGGAGTATTACTAGGAGTATTGAGATGAGGCCTAGGGTTAGTAGTATGGATGAGTTGTAGTGGAATCACATGATTAATCCTGAGGTTGTGAGTAGGGCGGCGGCTGCCCCGAAGATTGGTCAAGGGCTTGGGTCAACTATGTGGTATGAGTGTGCTTGGTGTGCCATTAGATGTTTTCTTGTAAGTATAGGCTTAGAAGGAGCACGAAGACGTAGGCCTGGATTATGGCTACTGCTACTTCTAGGATGGTTAGGAGTAGTAGGATGATTATTGTTAGGATGGATACTGCAGGAAGGGTGGGTATTAATGCAATGGAGGCTGTAGAGATGAGTTGGATGAGTAAGTGTCCTGCTGTAAGGTTGGCTGTAAGGCGGACTCCGAGGGCTAGGGGGCGGATTAGTAGGCTGGTTGTTTCGATCAGGATTAGTGCGGGGATTAGGGGTGTAGGGGTACCTTCGGGTAATAGGTGGGCTAAAGAGGCTGATGGTTGGTTTCGTAGGCCTGTTAGTAGTGTGGCGAGCCATAGTGGGAAGGCTAGGGCTATGTTCATAGATAGTTGGGTGGTTGGGGTGAATGTATATGGAAGGAGGCCTAGAAGGTTGATTGTAAGAAGTATGATTATTAGGGATGTAAATATTATGGCTCATTTGTGGCCATTTTTGTTGAGTGGGACTATTAGTTGTTTTGTGATTAGGTGAAGGAGTCATGTTTGGATAGTAGAAAGGCGGTTGTTGATTCATCGGTTGTTTGGGGACGGGAATAGTAGGGCTGGGAAGAGTAGGGATAGTAGGATTAAGGGGATGCCAAATAGATTGGGGCTGGAAAATTGGTCAAAGAAGCTTAGGTTCATGGTCAGGATCATGGTGTGGGTTTGGTAGTGAGGGAGGTCTTATTTGATGGGGGGTTGGTTGTGGTGAAGGCTAGTAGTTTTGGTTGGATGAGGAGTGCTAGGGTTAATCAGGTTATAATTATGATTGAAAATCATGGTGCGGGGTTAAGCTGTGGCATATCATTAAGGAGGGGGAAGTCCCTCTTTGGCTAGCTTAAAAGGCTAGTGCTGTTGCATAGCTTCTTAATGATTAGGATGATGATAGAAGGGACGATCAGGCCTCGAAATGTGGGAGTGGGGTTGATTCTACTACAATGGGTATGTAGCTGTGATTAGCCCCGCAAATTTCTGAGCATTGTCCGTAAAAAATCCCAGGCCGGGTGGTAATGAATGAAGTTTGGTTTAGTCGGCCTGGGATTGCGTCTGTTTTAACTCCGAGCGTTGGGACTGCTCAGGAGTGGAGTACGTCTCCTGCAGTAATGATCACGCGGATGGGGGATTCTATTGGGATAACTACGCGGTGGTCAACTTCTAGCAGTCGGAAGTGGCCGTTGGGTAAGTCTGGGGTGGGCACTATGTAGGAGTCGAATGATAGGTCTTTGAAGTCTGTGTATTCGTAGCTTCAGTATCATTGGTGGCCGATGGCTTTTAGGGTGAGGTCTGGTTCATCGATTTTGTCCATTATGTAGAGGATTTGTAGGGATGGGAGGGCGAGGAGTACCAGGACGATAGCAGGTAGGATTGTCCAGATCAGCTCTACTTCTTGGGCGTCTACAGCATTGGACGAGAGTTTTTCTGTTAGTATGTGGGCTAAAAGGTAGAGAACTAGGCTGCAGATAGCTAGGGCAACGATTAGGGCGTGGTCGTGGAATTCAACGAGTTCTTCTATGATGGGTGATGAGGCGTCTTGGAATCCTAGTTGGGAGTGGTTGGCCACATGAGATGTACAGGATTTTTACCTGTGATTTAGTCTTGACAAGGCTATGTAATTGGTTTACTAACGTCTCATAAGAAAGAAGCATGAGCGGTTAACCTCCTGGGAGACCCAGAAAACTTCACCCCAGCAAACCCGCTAGTAACCCCACCACACATCAAGCCAGAATGATACTTCCTATTCGCCTACGCCATCCTACGTTCAATCCCAAATAAACTAGGAGGCGTATTAGCACTGGCCGCCTCCGTACTGATCCTATTCCTAATCCCATTCCTGCACAAATCAAAACAACGAGCAATAACATTCCGACCACTCTCCCAGCTCCTATTCTGAGTACTAGTCGCCGACCTCCTCGTCCTAACATGAGTAGGAAGCCAACCCGTCGAACACCCATTCATCATCATCGGCCAACTCGCTTCAATCGCCTACTTCACTATCCTCCTATTTCTCCTCCCCGCCGCAAGCGCCCTAGAAAACAAAATACTCAACTGCTAAATACTCTAATAGTTTATAAAAACATTGGTCTTGTAAACCAAAGATTGAAGTCCAGAGAGTGCACTGGCACCACTGGGGATGCAGTGCATTGAGTCCAGAGAGTGCACTGGCACCACTGGGGATGCACTGCAGTGAGTCCACAGAGTGCACTGACACCACTGGGGATGCAGTGCAGTGAGTCCAGAGAGTGCACTGGCACCACTGGGGATGCAGTGCAGTGAGTCCAGAGAGTGCACTGGCACCACTGGGGATGCAGTGCAGTGAGTCCAGAGAGTGCACTGGCACCACTGGGGATGCACTGTAGTGAGTCCAGAGAGTGCACTGTCACCACTGGGGATGCAGTACAGTGAGTCCACAGAGTGCACTGGTACCAGTGGGGATGCAGTGCAGTGAGTCCAGAGAGTGCACTGGCACCACTGGGCATGCAGTGCAGTGAGTCCAGAGAGTGCACTGGCACCACTGGGGATGCACTTCAGTGACTCCAGAGAGTGCACTGGCACCACTGGGGATGCAGTGCAGTGAGTCCAAAGACTTCACTGGCAAAACTGGGGATGCAGTGCAGTGAGTCCAGAGAGTGCACTGGCACCACTGGGGATGCAGTGCAGTGAGTCCAGAGATTTCACTGGCACCACCGGGGCTGCAGTGCAGTGAGTCCAGAGAGTGCACTGGCACCACTGGGGATGCACTGCAGTGAGTCCAGAGAGTGCACTGGCACCACTGGGGATGCAGTGCAGTGAGTCCAGAGAGTGCACTGGCACCAGTGGGGATGCACTGCAGTGAGTCCAGAGAGTGCACTGGCACCACTGGGGATGCAGTGCACTGAGTCCAGAGAGTGCACTGGCACCACTGGGGATGCAGTGCATTGAGTCCAGAGAGTGCACTGGCACCACTGGGGATGCAGTGCAGTGAGTCCAGAGAGTGCACTGGCACCACTGGGGATGCAGTGCAGTGAGTCCAGAGAATGCACTGGCACCACTGGGGATGCAGTGCAGTGAGTCCAGAGAGTGCTCTGGCACCACTGGGGATGCACTGCAGTGAGTCCAGAGAGTACACTGGCACCACTGGGGATGCAGTGCAGTGAGTCCAGAGAGTGCACTGGCACCACTGGGGATGCAGTCCAGTTAGTCCAGTGAGTGCACTGGCACCACTGGGGATGCAGTGCAGTGACTGCAGAGAGTACACTGGCACCACCGGGGATTTACTGCAGTGAGTCCAGAGAGTGCACTGGCACCACCTGTGATGCAGTGTAGTGAGTCCAGTGAGTGCACTGGCACCACTGGGGATGCAGTGCTGTGACTCCAGAGAGCGCACTGGCACCACTGGGGATGCAGTGCAGTCAGTCCAGTGAGTGCACTGGCACCACTGGGGGTGCAGTACAGTGAGTCCAGAGAGTGCACTGACACCACTGGGGATGCACTGCAGTGAGTCCAGAAAGTGCACTGGCACCACTGGGGATGCAGTGCAGTGAGTCCAGAGACTGCACTGGCACCACTGGGGATGCACTGCAGTGAGACCAGAGAGTGCACTGGCACCACTGGGGATGCACTGCAGTGAGTCCAGAGAGTGCACTGGCACCACTGGGGATGCACTGCAGTTAGTCCAGAGAGTGCACTGTCACCACTGGGGATGCAGTACAGTGAGTCCACATAGTGCACTGGCACCAGTGGGGATGCAGTACAGTGAGTCCAGAGAGTTCACTGGCACCACTGGAGATGCACTTCAGTGAGTGTAGAGACTGCACTGGCACCACTGGGGATGCAGCGCAGTGAGTCCAGAGAGTGCACTGGCACCACTGAGAATGCACTTCAGTGTGTCCAGAGAGTGCACTGGCACCACTGGTGATGCACTGCAGTGTGTCCAGAGAGTGCACTGGCACCACTGTGGATGCAGTGCAGTGAGTCCAGAGAGAGCACTGGCAGCACTGGGGATGCAGTGCAGTGAGTCCAGAGAGTGCACTGGCACCACTAGGGATGCACTGCAGTGAGTACAGAGAGTGCACTGGCACCACTGGGGATGCACTGCAGTGAGTCCAGAGAGTGCACTGGCACCACTTGGGATGCAGTGCAGTGAGTCCAGAGAGTGCATTAGCACCACTGGGGATGCATTGACGCGAGTCCAGAGAGTGCACTGGCACCACTGGGGATGCACTGCAGTCACTCCAGAGAGTGCACTGGCACCACTGGGGATGCGGTGCAGTGAGTCCAGAGAGTGCACTGGCACCACTGGGGATGCAGTGCAGTGAGTCCAGAGAGTGCACTGGAACCACTGGGGATGCGGTGGCGGGAGTCCAGAGAGTGCTTTGGCACCACTGGGGATGCAGTACAGTGAGTCCAGAGAGTGCACTGGCACCACTGGGGATGCAGCGCAGTGACTCTAGAGAGTGCACTGGCACCACTGGGGATGCACTGCAGTGAGTCCAGAGAGTGCACTGGCACCACTCAGGGTGCAGTGCGGTGAGTCCAGAGAGTGCACTGGCACCACTGGGGATGCAGTACCGTGAGTCCAGAGAGTGCACTGGCACCACTGGGGATGCAGTGCAGTGAGTCCAGAGAGTGCACTGGCACCACTGGGGTGCACTGCAGTGAGTCCAAAGTGCACTAGCACCACTGGGGATGCACTGCAGTGAGTCCAGAGAGTGCACTGGCACCACAGGGAATGCACTGCAGTGAGTCCAGAGAGTGCACTGGCACCACTGGGGATGCACTTCAGTGAGTCCAGAGAGTGCACTGGCACCACTGGGGATGCAGTGACGCGAGTCCAGAGAGTGCACTGGCACCACTGGGGATGCAGTGACGCGAGTCCAGAGAGTGCACTGGCACCACTGGGGATGCACTGCAGTCACTCCAGAGAGTGCACTGGCACCACTGGGGATGCACTGCAGTGAGTCCAGAGAGTGCACTGGCACAACTGGGGATGCAGCGCAGTGACTCTAGAGAGTGCACTGGCACCACTGCGGATGCGGTGCAGTGAGTCCAGAGAGTGCACTGGCACCACAGGTGATGCACTGCTGTGCGTCCAGAGAGTGCACTGGCACCACAGGTGATGCACTCCAGTGAGTCCAGAGAGTGCACTGGCAGCACTGGGGATGCACTGCAGTGAGTCCAGAGAGTGCACTGGCACCACTGGGGATGCACTGCAGTCACTCCAGAGAGTGCACTGGCACCACTGGGGATACGGTGCAGTGAGTCCAGAGAGTGCACTGGCACCACTGGGGATGCAGTGCAGTGAGTCCAGAGAGTGCACTGGAACCACTGGGGATGCGGTGGCGGGAGTCCAGAGTGCTTTGGCACCACTGGGGATGCAGTACAGTGAGTCCAGAGAGTGCACTGGCACCACTGGGGATGCAGCGCAGTGACCCTAGAGAGTGCACTGGCACCACTGGGGATGCGGTGCAGTGAGTCCAGAGAGTGCACTGGCACCACTCAGGGTGCAGTGCGGTGAGTCCAGAGAGTGCACTGGCACCACTGGGGATGCACTGCAGTGAGTCCAGAGTGCACTAGCACCACTGGGGATGCACTGCAGTGAGTCCAGAGAGTGCACTGGCACCACCGGGAATGCACTGCAGTGAGTCCAGAGAGTGCACTGGCACCACTGGGGATGCAGTGCAGTGATTCCAGAGAGTGCACTGGCACCACTGGGGATGCACTGCAGTGAGTCCAGAGTGCACTGGGGATGCACTTCAGTGAGTCCAGAGAGTGCACTGGCACCACTTGGGATGCAGTGACGCGAGTCCAGAGAGTGCACTGGCACCACTGGGGATGCAGTGATGCGAGTCCAGAGAGTGCACTGGCACCACTGGGGATGCACTGCAGTCACTCCAGAGAGTGCACTGGCACCACTGGGGATGCACTGCAGTGAGTCCAGAGAGTGCACTGGCACAACAGGGGATGCAGCGCAGTGACTCTAGAGAGTGCACTGGCACCACTGCGGATGCGGTGCAGTGAGTCCAGAGAGTGCACTGGGAGCACTGGGGATGCACTGCAGTGAGTCCAGAGAGTGCACTGGCACCACCGGGAATGCACTGCAGTGAGTCCAGAGAGTGCACTTGCACCACGGGGGATGCAGTGCAGTGAGTCCAGAGAGTGCACTGGCACCACTGGGGATGCAGTGCAGTGAGTCCTGAGAGTGCACTGGCACCACTGGGGATGCACTGCAGTGAGTCCAGAGAGTACACTGGCTCCACCGGGGATGCCCTGTAGTGAGTCCAGAGAGTGCACTGGCAGCACTGGGGATGCAGTGCAGTGAGTCCAGAGAGTGCACTGGCACCACTGGGGATGCACTACAGTGAGTCCAGAGAGTGCACTGGCACCACTGGGGATGCACTACAGTGAGTCCAGGGATAGCACTGGCACCACTGGGGATGCAGTGCAGTGAGTCCAGAGAGTGCTCTGGCACCACTGGGGATGCCCTGCAGTGAGCCCAGAGAGTGCACTGGCACCACTGGGGATGCACTGCAGTGAGTCCAGAGAGTGCACTGGCACCACTGGGGATGCACTACAGTGAGTCCAGGGATAGCACTGGCACCACTGGGGATGCAGTGCAGTGAGTCCAGAGAGTGCACTGGCACCACTGGGGATGCAGTGCAGTGAGTCCAGAGAGTGCACTGGCACCACTGGGGATTCAGTGCCGCGAGTCCAGAGAGTGCACTGGCTCCACTGGGGATGCGGTGCCGGAGGTCCAGAGAGTGCATTGGCACCACTGGGGATGCAGTGCAGTGACTCCAGAGAGTGCACTGGCACCACTGGGGATGCACTGCAGTGAGCCCAGAGAGTGCACTGGCACCACTGGGGATGCGGTGCCGGGAGTCCAGAGAGTGCTTTGGCACCGCTGGGGATGCACTGCAGTTACTCCAGAGAGTGCACAGGCACCACTGGGGATGCACATCAGTGAGTCCAGAGAGTGCACTGGCACCACTGGGGATGCAGTGCAGCAAGTCCAGAGAGTTCACTGGCACCACTGGGGATGCAGTGCAGTGAGTCCAGTGAGTGTACTGGCACCACTGGGGATGCACTGCAGTGAGTCCAGAGATTGCATTGGCACCACTTGGGATGCACTGCAGTGAGTCCAGAGAGCGCACTGGCACCACTGGGGATGCACTGCAGTGAGTCCACAGAGTGCACTGGCACCACTGGGAATGCAGTGCAGTGAGTCCAGAGAGTGCACTGGCACCAATGGGGATGCACAGCAGTGAGTCCACAGAGTGCACTGGCACCACTGGGGATGCAGCGCAGTGAGTCCAGAGAGTGCTCTGGCACCACTGGAGATGCAGTGCAGTGAGTCCAGAGAGTGCACTAGCACCACTGGGGATGCATTTCATTCAGTCCAGTGAGTGTACTGGCACCACTGGGGATGCCCTTCAGTGAGTCCAGAGAGTGCACTGGCACCACTGGGGATGCACTGCAGTGAGTCCACAGAGTGCACGGGCTCCACAGGGGAAGCACTGCAGTGAGTCCACAGAGTGCACTGGCACCACTGGGGATGCAGTGCAGTGAGTCCAGAGATCGCACTGGCTCCACTGGGGATGCAGTGCAGTGAGTCCAGAGAGTGCTCTGGCACCACTGGGGATGCAGTGCAGTGAGTCCAGAGAGTGCACTGGCACCACTGGGGATGCAGTGCAGTGAGTTCAGAGAGTGCTCTGGCACCACTGGGGATGCTGTGCAGTGAGTCCAGAGAGTGCAGTGGCACCACTGGTGATGCACTGCAGTTACTCCAGAGAGTGCACTGGCACCACTGGGGATGCGGTGCGGTGAGTCCAGAGAGTGCACTGGCACCACTGGGGATGCACTGCAGTGAGTCCAGAGAGTGCACTGGCACCACTGAGAATGCCCTTCAGTGAGTCCAGAGAGTGTACTGGCACCACTGGGGATGCACCTCAGTGAGTCCAGAGAGCGCACTGGCACCACTGGGGATGCAGTGCAGTGAGTCCAGAGAGTGCACTTGCACCACTGAGAATGCACTTCAGTGAGTCCAAAGAGTGCACTGGCACCACTGGGGATGCACTGCAGTGAGTCCAGAGAGTGCACTGGCACCACTGGGGATGCAGTGCAGTGAGTCCAGAGAATGCACGGGCTCCACTGGGGATGCAGTGCAGTGAGTCCAGAGAGTGCACTGGCACCACTGGGGATGCAGTGCAGTGAGTCCAGAGAGTGCACTGGCACCACTGGGGATGCAGTGCAGCGAGTCCAGAGAGTGCACTGGCACCACTGGGGATGCAGTGCAGCAAGTCCAGAGAGTGCACTGGCACCACTGGGGATGCAGTGCAGCGAGTCCAGAGAGTGCAGTGGCACCAATGGGGATGCAGTGCAGTGAGTCCAGAGAGTGCACTGGCACCACTGGGGATGCAGTACAGTGAGTCCAGAGAGTGCACTGGCACCACTGGGGATGCACAGCAGTGAGTCCAGAGAGTGCATTGGCACCACTGGGGATGCAGTGCAGTGAGTCCAGAGAGTGCACTGGCACCATTGGAGATGCAGTGCAGTGAGTCCAGAGAGTGCACTGGCACCACTGGGGATGCAGTGCAGTGAGTCCAGAGAGTGCACTGGCACCACTGGGGATGCAGTGCAGTGAGTCCAGAGAGTGCACTGGCACCACTGGGGATGCACTGCAGTGAGTCCAGAGAGTGCACTGGCACCACTGGAGATGCACTTCAGTGAGTGCAGAGACTGCACTGGCACCACTGGGGATGCAGTGCAGTGAGTCCAGTGAGTGTACTGGCACCACTGGGGATGCACTGCAGTGAGTCCAGAGAGTGCATTGGCACCACTTGGGATGCACTGCAGTGAGTCCAGAGAGTGCACTTGCACCACTGGGGATGCAGTGCAGTGAGTCCAGAGAGTGCACTGACACCACTGGGGATGCAGTGCAGTGAGTCCAGAGAGTGCACTGGCACCAATGGGGATGCACAGCAGTGAGTCCACAGAGTGCACTGGCACCACTGGGGATGCAGTGCAGTGAGTCCAGAGAGTGCACTGGCACCACTGGGGATGCAGTACAGTGAGTCCAGAGATTGCACTGGCACCACTGGGGATGCACAGCAGTGAGTCCAGAGAGTGCATTGGCACCACTGGGGATGCAGTGCAGTGAGTCCAGAGAGTGCACTGGCACCATTGGAGATGCAGTGCAGTGAGTCCAGAGAGTGCACTGGCACCACTGGGGATGCAGTGCAGTGAGTCCAGAGAGTGCACTGGCACCACTGGGGATGCAGCGCAGTGAGTCCAGAGAGTGCACTGGCACCACTGAGAATGCACTTCAGTGTGTCCAGAGAGTGTACTGGCACCACTGGTGATGCACTGCAGTGAGTCCAGAGAGTGCACTGGCACCACTGGGGATGCAGTGCAGTGAGTCCAGAGAGTGCAGTGGCACCACTGGGGATGCAGTGCAGTGAGTCCAGAGAGTGCACAGGCAGCACTGGGGATGCAGTGCAGTGAGTCCAGAGAGTGCTCTGGCACCACTGGGGATGCAGTGCAGTGAGTCCAGAGAGTGCACTGGCACCACTGGGGATGCAGTGCAGTGAGTCCAGAGAGTGCACTGGCACCACTGGTGATGCAGTGCAGTTACTCCAGAGAGTGCACTGGCACCACTGGGGATGCGGTGCGGTGAGTCCAGAGAGTGCACTGGCACCACTGGGGATGCACTGCAGTGAGTCCAGAGAGTGCACTGGCACCACTGAGAATGCCCTTCAGTGAGTCCAGAGAGTGCACTGGCACCACTGGGGATGCACTGCAGTGAGTGCACAGAGTGCACTAGCACCACTGCGGATGCAGTGCAGTGAGTCCAGAGAGTGTACTGGCACCACTGGGGATGCACTGCAGTGAGTCCAGAGAGTGCACTGGCACCACTGAGAATGCACTTCAGTGAGTCCAGAGAGCGCACTGGCACCACTGGGGATGCAGTGCAGTGAGTCCAGAGAGTGCACTGGCACCACTGAGAATGCACTTCAGTGAGTCCAAAGAGTGCACTGGCACCACTGGGGATGCACTGCAGTGAGTCCAGAGAGTGCACTAGCACCACTGGGAATGTAGTGCAGTGAATCCAGTGAGTGCACTGGCACCAGTGGGGATGCACTGCAGTGAGTCCAGAGAGTGCACTGGCACCACTGGGGATGCACGGCAGTGAGCCCAGAGAGTGCACTGGCACCACTGGAGATGCAGTACAGTGAGTCCAGTGAATGCACTGGCAACACTGGGGATGCAGTGCAGTGAGTCCAGAGAGTGCACTGGCACCACTGGTGATGCAGTATAGTGAGTCCAGTGAGTGCACTGGCACCACTGGGGATGCACTGCAGTGAGTCCAGAGAGTGCACTGGCACCACTGATGATGCAGTACAGTGAGTCCAGTGAGTGCACTGGCACCACTGGGGATGTAGTGCAGTGACTCGAGAGAGTGCACTGGCACCACTGGGGATGCACTGCAGTGACTCCAGAGAGTGCACTGGCACCACTTGGGATGCAGTGCAGTGAGTCCAGAGAGTGCACTGGCACCACTGGGGATGCACTGCAGTGAGTCCAGAGAGTGCATTGGCACCACTGGGGATGCAGTGCAGTGAGTCCAGAGAGTGCACTGGCACCACTGGGGATGCACTGCAGTGAGTCCACAGAGTGCACTGGTACCACTGGGGATGCAGTGCAGTGAGTCCAGAGAGTGCACTGGCACCACTGGGGATGCACTGCAGTGAGTCCAGAGAGTGCACTGGCACCACTGGGGATGCAGTGCAGTGAGTCCAGAGAGTGCACTGGCACCACTGGGGATGCAGTGCAGTGAGTCCAGAGAGTGCACTGGCAGCACTGGGGATGCAGTGCAGTGAGTCCAGAGAGTGCACTGGCACCACTGGGGATGCACTGCAGTGAGTCCAGAGAGCGCACTGGCACCACTGGGGATGCACTGCAGTGAGTCCACAGAGTGCACTGGCACCACTGAGAATGCACTTCAGTGAGTCCAGAGAGTGCACTGGTACCACTGGGGATGCACTGCAGTGAGTCCAGAGAGTGCACTAGCACCACTGGGGATGCAGTGCAGTGAATTCAGTGAGTGCACTGGCACCACTGGGGATGCAGTGCAGTGAGTCAAGAGAGTGCACTGGCACCACTGGGGATGCACTGCAGTGAGCCCAGAGAGTGCACTGGCACCACTGGGGATGCGGTTCCGGGAGTCCAGAGAGTGCACTGGCACCACTGGGGATGCAGTGCAGTGAGTCCAGAGAGTGCACTGGCACCACTGGGGATGCAGTGCAGTGAGTCCAGAGAGTGCACTGGCACCACTGGGGATGCACTGCAGTGAGTCCAGAGAGTGCTCTGGCACCACTGGGGATGCAGTGCAGTGAGTCCAGAGAGTGCACTGGCACCACTGGGGATGCAGTGCAGTGAGTCCAGAGAGTGCACTGGCACCACTGGTGATGCACTGCAGTTACTCCAGAGAGTGCACTGGCACCACTGGGGATGCGGTGCGGTGAGTCCAGAGAGTGCACTGGCACCACTGGGGATGCAGTGCAGTCAGTCCAGTGAGTGTACTGGCACCACTGGGGATGCAGTGCAGTGAGTCCAGAGAGTGCACTGGCACCACTGAGAATGCCCTTCAGTTAGTCCAGAGAGTGCACTGGTACCACTGGGGATACACTGCAGTGAGTCCACAGAGTGCACTAGCACCACTGGGGATGCAGTGCAGTGACTCCAGAGAGTGCACTGGCACCACTGGAGATGCACTTCAGTGAGTCCAGAGAGTGCACTGGCACCACTGGAGATGCAGTGCAGTGAGTCCAGAGAGTGCATTGGCACCACTGGGGATGCAGTGCAGTGAGTCCAGAGAGTGCACTGGCACCACTGGGGATGCACTGCAGTGAGTCCACAGAGTGCACTGGTACCACTGGGGATGCAGTGCAGTGAGTCCAGAGAGTGCACTGGCACCACTGGGGATGCACTGCAGTGAGTCCAGAGAGTGCACTGGCAGCACTGGTGATTCAGTGCAGTGAGTCCAGAGAGTGCACTGGCACCACTGGGGATGCACTGCAGTGAGTCCAGAGAGCGCACTGGCACCACTGGGGATGCACTGCAGTGAGTCCACAGAGTGCACTGGCACCACTGAGAATGCACTTCAGTGAGTCCAGAGAGTGAACTGGTACCACTGGGGATGCAGTGCAGTGAATCCAGTGAGTGCACTGGCACCACTGGGGATGCAGTGCAGTGAGTCAAGAGAGTGCACTGGCACCACTGGGGATGCACTGCAGTGAGCCCAGAGAGTGCACTGGCACCACTGGGGATGCGGTGCCGGGAGTCCAGAGAGTGCACTGGCACCACTGGGGATGCAGTGCAGTGAGTCCAGAGAGTGCACTGGCACCACTGGGGATGCAGTGCAGTGAGTCCAGAGAGTGCACTGGCACCACTGGGGATGCACTGCAGTGAGTCCAGAGAGTGCTCTGGCACCACTGGGGATGCAGTGCAGTGAGTCCAGAGAGTGCACTGGCACCACTGGCGATGCAGTGCAGTGAGTCCAGAGAGTGCACTGGCACCACTGGTGATGCACTGCAGTTACTCCAGAGAGTGCACTGGCACCACTGGGGATGCGGTGCGGTGAGTCCAGAGAGTGCTCTGGCACCACTGGGGATGCAGTGCAGTGAGTCCAGAGAGTGCACTGGCACCACTGGCGATGCAGTGCAGTGAGTCCAGAGAGTGCATTGGCACCACTGGGGATGCAGTGCAGTGACTCCAGAGAGTGCACTGGCACCACTGGGGATGCACTGCAGTGAGCCCAGAGAGTGCACTGGCACCACTGGGGATGCGGTGCCGGGAGTCCAGAGAGTGCACTGGCACCACTGGGGATGCAGTGCAGTGAGTCCAGAGAGTGCACTGGCACCACTGGGGATGCACTGCAGTGAGTCCAGAGAGTGCTCTGGCACCACTGGGGATGCAGTGCAGTGAGTCCAGAGAGTGCACTGGCACCACTGGCGATGCAGTGCAGTGAGTCCAGAGAGTGCACTGGCACCACTGGTGATGCACTGCAGTTACTCCAGAGAGTGCACTGGCACCACTGGGGATGCGGTGCGGTGAGTCCAGAGAGTGCTCTGGCACCACTGGGGATGCAGTGCAGTGAGTCCAGAGAGTGCACTGGCACCACTGGCAATGCAGTGCAGTGAGTCCAGAGAGTGCATTGGCACCACTGGGGATGCAGTGCAGTGACTCCAGAGAGTGCACTGGCACCACTGGGGATGCACTGCAGTGAGCCCAGAGAGTGCACTGGCACCACTGGGGATGCGGTGCCGGGAGTCCAGAGAGTGCACTGGCACCACTGGGGATGCAGTGCAGTGAGTCCAGAGAGTGCACTGGCACCACTGGGGATGCACTGCAGTGAGTCCAGAGAGTGCTCTGGCACCACTGGGGATGCAGTGCAGTGAGTCCTGAGAGTGCACTGGCACCACTGGCGATGCAGTGCAGTGAGTCCAGAGAGTGCACTGGCACCACTGGTGATGCACTGCAGTTACTCCAGAGAGTGCACTGGCACCACTGGGGATGCGGTGCGGTGAGTCCAGAGAGTGCTCTGGCACCACTGGGGATTCAGTGCCGCGAGTCCAGAGAGTGCACTGGCTCCACTGGGGATGCGGTGCCGGAGGTCCAGAGAGTGCATTGGCACCACTGGGGATGCAGTGCAGTGACTCCAGAGAGTGCACTGGCACCACTGGGGATGCACTGCAGTGAGCCCAGAGAGTGCACTGGCACCACTGGGGATGCGGTGCCGGGAGTCCAGAGAGTGCTTTGGCACCGCTGGGGATGCACTGCAGTTACTCCAGAGAGTGCACAGGCACCACTGGGGATGCACATCAGTGAGTCCAGAGAGTGCACTGGCACCACTGGGGATGCAGTGCAGCAAGTCCAGAGAGTTCACTGGCACCACTGGGGATGCAGTGCAGTGAGTCCAGTGAGTGTACTGGCACCACTGGGGATGCACTGCAGTGAGTCCAGAGATTGCATTGGCACCACTTGGGATGCACTGCAGTGAGTCCAGAGAGCGCACTGGCACCACTGGGGATGCACTGCAGTGAGTCCAGAGAGTGCACTGGCACCACTGGGAATGCAGTGCAGTGAGTCCAGAGAGTGCACTGGCACCAATGGGGATGCACAGCAGTGAGTCCACAGAGTGCACTGGCACCACTGGGGATGCAGCGCAGTGAGTCCAGAGAGTGCTCTGGCACCACTGGAGATGCAGTGCAGTGAGTCCAGAGAGTGCACTAGCACCACTGGGGATGCAGTGCAGTCAGTCCAGTGAGTGTACTGGCACCACTGGGGATGCCCTTCAGTGAGTCCAGAGAGTGCACTGGCACCACTGGGGATGCACTGCAGTGAGTCCACAGAGTGCACGGGCTCCACAGGGGAAGCACTGCAGTGAGTCCACAGAGTGCACTGGCACCACTGGGGATGCAGTGCAGTGAGTCCAGAGATCGCACTGGCTCCACTGGGGATGCAGTGCAGTGAGTCCAGAGAGTGCTCTGGCACCACTGGGGATGCAGTGCAGTGAGTCCAGAGAGTGCACTGGCACCACTGGGGATGCAGTGCAGTGAGTTCAGAGAGTGCTCTGGCACCACTGGGGATGCTGTGCAGTGAGTCCAGAGAGTGCAGTGGCACCACTGGTGATGCACTGCAGTTACTCCAGAGAGTGCACTGGCACCACTGGGGATGCGGTGCGGTGAGTCCAGAGAGTGCACTGGCACCACTGGGGATGCACTGCAGTGAGTCCAGAGAGTGCACTGGCACCACTGAGAATGCCCTTCAGTGAGTCCAGAGAGTGTACTGGCACCACTGGGGATGCACCTCAGTGAGTCCAGAGAGCGCACTGGCACCACTGGGGATGCAGTGCAGTGAGTCCAGAGAGTGCACTTGCACCACTGAGAATGCACTTCAGTGAGTCCAAAGAGTGCACTGGCACCACTGGGGATGCACTGCAGTGAGTCCAGAGAGTGCACTGGCACCACTGGGGATGCAGTGCAGTGAGTCCAGAGAATGCACAGGCTCCACTGGGGATGCAGTGCAGTGAGTCCAGAGAGTGCACTGGCACCACTGGGGATGCAGTGCAGTGAGTCCAGAGAGTGCACTGGCACCACTGGGGATGCAGTGCAGCGAGTCCAGAGAGTGCACTGGCACCACTGGGGATGCAGTGCAGCAAGTCCAGAGAGTGCACTGGCACCACTGGGGATGCAGTGCAGCGAGTCCAGAGAGTGCAGTGGCACCAATGGGGATGCAGTGCAGTGAGTCCAGAGAGTGCACTGGCACCACTGGGGATGCAGTACAGTGAGTCCAGAGAGTGCACTGGCACCACTGGGGATGCACAGCAGTGAGTCCAGAGAGTGCATTGGCACCACTGGGGATGCAGTGCAGTGAGTCCAGAGAGTGCACTGGCACCATTGGAGATGCAGTGCAGTGAGTCCAGAGAGTGCACTGGCACCACTGGGGATGCAGTGCAGTGAGTCCAGAGAGTGCACTGGCACCACTGGGGATGCAGTGCAGTGAGTCCAGAGAGTGCACTGGCACCACTGGGGATGCACTGCAGTGAGTCCAGAGAGTGCATTGGCACCACTGGGGATGCAGTGCAGTGAGTCCAGAGAGTGCACTGGCACCATTGGAGATGCAGTGCAGTGAGTCCAGAGAGTGCACTGGCACCACTGGGGATGCAGTGCAGTGAGTCCAGAGAGTGCACTGGCACCACTGGGGATGCAGCGCAGTGAGTCCAGAGAGTGCACTGGCACCACTGAGAATGCACTTCAGTGTGTCCAGAGAGTGTACTGGCACCACTGGTGATGCACTGCAGTGAGTCCAGAGAGTGCACTGGCACCACTGGGGATGCAGTGCAGTGAGTCCAGAGAGTGCAGTGGCACCACTGGGGATGCAGTGCAGTGAGTCCAGAGAGTGCACAGGCAGCACTGGGGATGCAGTGCAGTGAGTCCAGAGAGTGCTCTGGCACCACTGGGGATGCAGTGCAGTGAGTCCAGAGAGTGCACTGGCACCACTGGGGATGCAGTGCAGTGAGTCCAGAGAGTGCACTGGCACCACTGGTGATGCAGTGCAGTTACTCCAGAGAGTGCACTGGCACCACTGGGGATGCGGTGCGGTGAGTCCAGAGAGTGCACTGGCACCACTGGGGATGCACTGCAGTGAGTCCAGAGAGTGCACTGGCACCACTGAGAATGCCCTTCAGTGAGTCCAGAGAGTGCACTGGCACCACTGGGGATGCACTGCAGTGAGTGCACAGAGTGCACTAGCACCACTGGGGATGCAGTGCAGTGAGTCCAGAGAGTGTACTGGCACCACTGGGGATGCACTGCAGTGAGTCCAGAGAGTGCACTGGCACCACTGAGAATGCACTTCAGTGAGTCCAGAGAGCGCACTGGCACCACTGGGGATGCAGTGCAGTGAGTCCAGAGAGTGCACTGGCACCACTGAGAATGCACTTCAGTGAGTCCAAAGAGTGCACTGGCACCACTGGGGATGCACTGCAGTGAGTCCAGAGAGTGCACTAGCACCACTGGGAATGTAGTGCAGTGAATCCAGTGAGTGCACTGGCACCAGTGGGGATGCACTGCAGTGAGTCCAGAGAGTGCACTGGCACCACTGGGGATGCACGGCAGTGAGCCCAGAGAGTGCACTGGCACCACTGGAGATGCAGTACAGTGAGTCCAGTGAATGCACTGGCAACACTGGGGATGCAGTGCAGTGAGTCCAGAGAGTGCACTGGCACCACTGGTGATGCAGTATAGTGAGTCCAGTGAGTGCACTGGCACCACTGGGGATGCACTGCAGTGAGTCCAGAGAGTGCACTGGCACCACTGATGATGCAGTACAGTGAGTCCAGTGAGTGCACTGGCACCACTGGGGATGTAGTGCAGTGACTCGAGAGAGTGCACTGGCACCACTGGGGATGCACTGCAGTGACTCCAGAGAGTGCACTGGCACCACTTGGGATGCAGTGCAGTGAGTCCAGAGAGTGCACTGGCACCACTGGGGATGCACTGCAGTTAGTCCAGAGAGTGCATTGGCACCACTGGGGATGCAGTGCAGTGAGTCCAGAGAGTGCACTGGCACCACTGGGGATGCACTGCAGTGAGTCCACAGAGTGCACTGGTACCACTGGGGATGCAGTGCAGTGAGTCCAGAGAGTGCACTGGCACCACTGGGGATGCACTGCAGTGAGTCCAGAGAGTGCACTGGCACCACTGGGGATGCAGTGCAGTGAGTCCAGAGAGTGCACTGGCACCACTGGGGATGCAGTGCAGTGAGTCCAGAGAGTGCACTGGCAGCACTGGGGATGCAGTGCAGTGAGTCCAGAGAGTGCACTGGCACCACTGGGGATGCACTGCAGTGAGTCCAGAGAGCGCACTGGCACCACTGGGGATGCACTGCAGTGAGTCCACAGAGTGCACTGGCACCACTGAGAATGCACTTCAGTGAGTCCAGAGAGTGCACTGGTACCACTGGGGATGCACTGCAGTGAGTCCAGAGAGTGCACTAGCACCACTGGGGATGCAGTGCAGTGAATTCAGTGAGTGCACTGGCACCACTGGGGATGCAGTGCAGTGAGTCAAGAGAGTGCACTGGCACCACTGGGGATGCACTGCAGTGAGCCCAGAGAGTGCACTGGCACCACTGGGGATGCGGTTCCGGGAGTCCAGAGAGTGCACTGGCACCACTGGGGATGCAGTGCAGTGAGTCCAGAGAGTGCACTGGCACCACTGGGGATGCAGTGCAGTGAGTAGAGAGTGCACTGGCACCACTGGGGATGCACTGCAGTGAGTCCAGAGAGTGCTCTGGCACCACTGGGGATGCAGTGCAGTGAGTCCAGAGAGTGCACTGGCACCACTGGGGATGCAGTGCAGTGAGTCCAGAGAGTGCACTGGCACCACTGGTGATGCACTGCAGTTACTCCAGAGAGTGCACTGGCACCACTGGGGATGCGGTGCGGTGAGTCCAGAGAGTGCACTGGCACCACTGGGGATGCAGTGCAGTCAGTCCAGTGAGTGTACTGGCACCACTGGGGATGCACTGCAGTGAGTCCAGAGAGTGCACTGGCACCACTGAGAATGCCCTTCAGTTAGTCCAGAGAGTGCACTGGTACCACTGGGGATACACTGCAGTGAGTCCACAGAGTGCACTAGCACCACTGGGGATGCAGTGCAGTGACTCCAGAGAGTGCACTGGCACCACTGGAGATGCACTTCAGTGAGTCCAGAGAGTGCACTGGCACCACTGGAGATGCAGTGCAGTGAGTCCAGAGAGTGCATTGGCACCACTGGGGATGCAGTGCAGTGAGTCCAGAGAGTGCACTGGCACCACTGGGGATGCACTGCAGTGAGTCCACAGAGTGCACTGGTACCACTGGGGATGCAGTGCAGTGAGTCCAGAGAGTGCACTGGCACCACTGGGGATGCACTGCAGTGAGTCCAGAGAGTGCACTGGCAGCACTGGGGATGCAGTGCAGTGAGTCCAGAGAGTGCACTGGCACCACTGGGGATGCACTGCAGTGAGTCCAGAGAGCGCACTGGCACCACTGGGGATGCACTGCAGTGAGTCCACAGAGTGCACTGGCACCACTGAGAATGCACTTCAGTGAGTCCAGAGAGTGAACTGGTACCACTGGGGATGCAGTGCAGTGAATCCAGTGAGTGCACTGGCACCACTGGGGATGCAGTGCAGTGAGTCAAGAGAGTGCACTGGCACCACTGGGGATGCACTGCAGTGAGCCCAGAGAGTGCACTGGCACCACTGGGGATGCGGTGCCGGGAGTCCAGAGAGTGCACTGGCACCACTGGGGATGCAGTGCAGTGAGTCCAGAGAGTGCACTGGCACCACTGGGGATGCAGTGCAGTGAGTCCAGAGAGTGCACTGGCACCACTGGGGATGCACTGCAGTGAGTCCAGAGAGTGCTCTGGCACCACTGGGGATGCAGTGCAGTGAGTCCAGAGAGTGCACTGGCACCACTGGCGATGCAGTGCAGTGAGTCCAGAGAGTGCACTGGCACCACTGGTGATGCACTGCAGTTACTCCAGAGAGTGCACTGGCACCACTGGGGATGCGGTGCGGTGAGTCCAGAGAGTGCTCTGGCACCACTGGGGATGCAGTGCAGTGAGTCCAGAGAGTGCACTGGCACCACTGGCGATGCAGTGCAGTGAGTCCAGAGAGTGCACTGGCACCACTGGTGATGCACTGCAGTTACTCCAGAGAGTGCACTAGCACCACTGGGGATGCAGTGCAGTGAATCCAGTGAGTGCACTGGCACCACTGGGGATGCAGTGTAGTGAGTCAAGAGAGTGCACTGGCACCACTGGGGATGCACTGCAGTGAGACCAGAGAGTGCACTGGCACCACTGGGGATGCGGTGCCGGGAGTCCAGAGAGTGCACTGGCACCACTGGGGATGCAGTGCAGTGAGTCCAGAGAGTGCACTGGCACCACTGGGGATGCACTGCAGTGAGTCCAGAGAGTGCTCTGGCACCACTGGGGATGCAGTGCAGTGAGTCCAGAGAGTGCACTGGCACCACTGGGGATGCAGTGCAGTGAGTCCAGCAAGTGCACTGGCACCACTGGTGATGCACTGCAGTTACTCCAGAGAGTGCACTGGCACCACTGGGGATGCGGTGCGGTGAGTCCAGAGAGAGCACTGGCACCACTGGGGATGCAGTGCAGTCAGTCCAGAGAGTGCACTGGCACCACTGGGGATGCACTGCAGTGAGTCCAGAGAGTGCACTGGCACCACTGAGAATGCCCTTCAGTGAGTCCAGAGAGTGCACTGGCACCGCTGGGGATGCACTGCAGTGAGTCCACAGAGTGCACTAGCACCACTGGGGATGCAGTGCAGTGACTCCAGAGAGTGCACTGGCACCACTGGGGATGCACTTCAGTGAGTCCAGAGAGTGCACTGGCACCACTGGGGATGCAGTGAAGTGAGTCCAGAGAGTGCATTGGCACCACTGGGGATGCAGTGCAGTGAGTCCAGAGAGTGCACTGGCACCACTGGGGATGCACTGCAGTGAGTCCACAGAGTGCACTGGTACCACTGGGGATGCAGTGCAGTGAGTCCAGAGAGTGCACTGGCACCACTGGGGATGCAGTGCAGTGAGTCCAGAGAGAGCACTGGCACCACTGGGGATGCACTGCAGTGAGTCCAGAGAGTGCACTGGCACCACTGGGGATGCACTGCAGTGAGTCCACAGAGTGCACTGGCACCACTGGGGATGCACTGCAGTGAGTCCAGAGAGCGCACTGGCACCACTGGGGATGCACTGCAGTGAGTCCACAGAGTGCACTGGCACCACTGAGAATGCACTTCAGTGAGTCCAGAGAGTGCAGTGGTACCACTGGGGATGCACTGCAGTGAGTCCAGAGAGTGCACTAGCACCACTGGGGATGCAGTGCAGTGAATCCAGTGAGTGCACTGGCACCACTGGGGATGCAGTGCAGTGAGTCAAGAGAGTGCACTGGCACCACTGGGGATGCACTGCAGTGAGCCCAGAGAGTGCACTGGCACCACTGGGGATGCGGTGCCGGGAGTCCAGAGAGTGCACTGGCACCACTGGGGATGCAGTGCAGTGAGTCCAGAGAGTGCACTGGCACCACTGGGGATGCACTGCAGTGAGTCCAGAGAGTGCTCTGGCACCACTGGGGATGCAGTGCAGTGAGTGCAGAGAGTGCACTGGCACCACTGGCGATGCAGTGCAGTGAGTCCAGAGAGTGCACTGGCACCACTGGTGACGCACTGCAGTTACTCCAGAGAGTGCACTGGCACCACTGGGGATGCGGTGCGGTGAGTCCAGAGAGTGCACTGGCACCACTGGGGAAACACTGCAGTGAGTCCAGAGAGTGCACTGGCACCACTGAGAATGCCCTTCAGTGAGTCCAGAGAGGGCACTGGCACCACTGGGGATGCACTGCAGTGAGTCCACAGAGTGCACTAGCACCACTGGGGATGCAGTGCAGTGAGTCCAGAGAGTGCACTGGCACCACTGGGGATGCACTTCAGTGAGTCCAGAGAGTGCACGCGCTCCACTGGGGATGCAGTACATTGAGTCCAGAGAGTGCACTGGCACCACTGGGGATGCAGTGCAGTGAGTCCAGAGAGTGCACTGGCAGCACAGAGGATGCAGTGCAGTGAGTCCAGAGAGTGCTCTGGCACCACTGGTGATGCAGTGCAGTGAGTCCAGAGAGTGCACTGGCACCACTGGGGATGCAGTGCAGTGAGTCCAGAGAGTGCACTGGCAGCACTGGGGATGCACTTCAGTGAGTCCAGAGAGTGCACTGGCACCACTGGTGATGCACTGCAGTGAGTCCAGAGAGTGCACTGGCACCACTGTGGATGCACTGCAGTGAGTCCAGAGAGTGCACTGGCACCACTGGGGATGCAGTGCAGTGAGTCCAGAGAGTGCACTGGCACCAGAGGGAATGCACTGCAGTGAGTCCAGTGAGTGCACTGGCACCACTGGGGATGCAGTGCAGTGAGTGCAGAGAGTGCACTGGCACCACTGGACATGCAGTGCAGTGAGTCCAGAGAGTGCAGTGGCACCACTGGGGATGCAGTGCAGTGAGTCCAGAGAGTGCACTGGCAGCTCTGGGGATGCAGTGCAGTGAGTCAAGAGAGTGCACTGGCACCACTGGGGATGCACTGCAGTGAGCCCAGAGAGTGCACTGGCACCACTGGGGATGCACTTCAGTGAGTCCAGAGAGTGCACTGGCACCACTGGGGATGCAGTGCAGTGAGTCCAGAGAGTGCACTGGCACCACTGGGGATGCAGTGCAGTGAGTCCAGAGAGTGCACTGGCACCACTGGGGATGCACTGCAGTGAGTCCAGAGAGTGCTCTGGCACCACTGGGGATGCACTGCAGTGAGTCCAGAGAGTGCACTGGCACCACTGGCGATGCAGTGCAGTGAGTCCAGAGAGTGCACTGGCACCACTGGTGATGCACTGCAGTTACTCCAGAGAGTGCACTGGCACCACTGGGGATGCGGTGCGGTGAGTCCAGAGAGTGCACTGGCACCACTGGGGATGCAGTGCAGTCAGTCCAGTGAGTGTACTGGCACCACTGGGGAAACACTGCAGTGAGTCCAGAGAGTGCACTGGCACCACTGAGAATGCGCTTCAGTGAGTCCAGAGAGTGCACTGGCACCACTGGGGATGCACTGCAGTGAGTCCACAGAGTGCACTAGCACCACTGGGGATGCAGTGCAGTGAGTCCAGAGAGTGCACTGGCACCACTGGGGATGCACTTCAGTGAGTCCAGAGAGTGCACGCGCTCCACTGGGGATGCAGTACAGTGAGTCCAGAGAGTGCACTGGCACCACTGGGGATGCAGTGCAGTGAGTCCAGAGAGTGCACTGGCAGCACAGAGGATGCAGTGCAGTGAGTCCAGAGAGTGCTCTGGCACCACTGGGGATGCAGTGCAGTGAGTCCAGAGAGTGCACTGGCACCACTGGGGATGCAGTGCAGTGAGTCCAGAGAGTGCACTGGCAGCACTGGTGATGCACTTCAGTGAGTCCAGAGAGTGCACTGGCACCACTGGTGATGCACTGCAGTGAGTCCAGAGAGGGCACTGGCACCACTGGGGATGCACTGCAGTGAGTCCAGAGAGTGCACTGGCACCACTGGGGATGCACTGCAGTGAGTCCAGAGAGTGCACTGGCACCACTGGGGATGCAGTGCAGTGAGTCCAGAGAGTGCAGTGGCACCACTGGGGATGCAGTGCAGTGAGTCCAAAGAGTGCGCTGGCACCACTGGGGATGCACTGCAGTGAGTCCAGAGAGTGCTTTGGCACCACTGGGGATGCACTGCAGTTACTCCAGAGAGTGCACTGGCAACACTGGGGATGCAGTACAGTGAGTCCAGAGAGTGCACTGCCACCACTGGGGATGCACTGCAGTGAGTCCAGAGAGTGCACTGGCACCAGTCAGGGTGCAGTGCGGTGAGTCCAGAGAATGCACTGGCACCAATGGGGATGCAGTGCAGTGAGTCCAGAGAGCGCACTGGCTCCACTGGGGATGCAGTGCAGTCAGTCCTGTGAGTGTGCTGGCACCACTGGGGATGCAGTGCAGTGAGTCCAGAGAGTGCACTGGCACCACTGAGAATGCACTTCAGTGAGTCCAGAGAGTGCACTGGCACCACTGGGGATGCACTACAGTGAGTCCAGAGAGTGCACTGGCACCAACGGGGATGCACTGCAGTGAGTCCAGAGAGTGCACTGGCACCACTGGGGATGCACTGCAGTGAGTCCAGAGAGTGCACGGGCTCCACTGGGGATGCAGTGCAGTTAGTCCAGAGAGTGCACTGGCACCACTGGGGATGCAGTGCAGTGAGTCCAGAGAGTGCACTGACACCACTGGGGATGCAGTGCAGTGAGTCCACAGAGTGCACTGGCACCACTGGGGATGCAGTGCAGTGAGTCCAGAGAGTGCACTGGCACCACTGGGGATGCAGTGTAGTGAGTGCAGAGAGTGCACTGTGAACACTGGGGATGCAGTGCAGTGAGTCCAGAGAGTGCACTGGCACCACTGGGGATGCACTGCAGTGAGTCCAGAGTGTGCACTGGCACCACTGGGGATGCACTGCAGTGAGTCCAGAGATTGCACTGGCACCACTGGGGATGCACCTCAGTGAGTCCAGAGAGTGCACTGGCACCACTGGTGATGCAGTGCAGTGAGTCCAGAGAATGCACTGGCACCACTGGGGATGCAGTGCAGTGAGTCCAGAGAGTGCACTGGCACCACTGGGGATGCAGTGCAGTGAGTCCAGAGAGTGCACTGGCACCAGAGGGAATGCACTGCAGTGAGTCCAGTGAGTGCACTGGCACCACTGTGGATGCACTGCAGTGAGTCCAGAGAGTGCACTGGCACCACTGGGGATGCAGTGCAGTGAGTCCAGAGAGAGCACTGGCACCACTGGGGGTGCACTGCAGTGAGTCCAGAGAGTGCACTGGCACCACTGGGGATGCACTGCAGTGAGTCCAGAGAGTGCACTGTCACCACTGGGGATGCAGTACAGTGAGTCCACAGAGTGCACTGGTACCAGTGGGGATGCAGTACAGTGAGTCCAGAGAGTGCAGTGGCACCACTGGGCATGCAGTGCAGTGAGTCCAGAGAGTGCACTGGCACCACTGGGGATGCACTTCAGTGACTCCAGAGAGTGCACTGGCACCACTGGGGATGCAGTGCAGTGAGTCCAAAGACTTCACTGGCAAAACTGGAGATGCAGTGCAGTGAGTCCAGAGAGTGCACTGGCACCACTGGGGATGCAGTGCAGTGAGTCCAGAGAGTGCATTGGCACCACTGGGGATGCACTGCAGTGAGTCCAGAGAGTGCACTGGCACCACTGGTGGTGCAGTACAGTGAGTCCAGAGAGTGCACTGGCACCACTGGGGATGCACTGCAGTGAGTCCAGAGAGTGCACTGGCACCACTGGGGATGCCCTTCAGTGAGTCCAGAGAGTGCACTGGCACCACTGGGGATGCACTGCAGTGAGTCCACAGAGTGCACTAGCACCACTGGGTATGCAGTGCAGTGAGTCCAGAGAGTGCACTTGCACCACTGGGGATGCACTTCAGTGAGTCCAGAGAGTGCACGCGCTCCACTGGGGATGCAGTACAGTGAGTCCAGAGAGTGCACTGGCACCACTGGGGATGCAGTGCAGTGAGTCCAGAGAGTGCACTGGCAGCACAGAGGATGCAGTGCAGTGAGTCCAGAGAGTGCTCTGGCACCACTGGGGATGCAGTGCAGTGAGTCCAGAGAGTGCACTGGCACCACTGGGGATGCAGTGCAGTGAGTCCAGAGAGTGCACTGGCAGCACTGGGGATGCACTTCAGTGAGTCCAGAGAGTGCACTGGCACCACTGGTGATGCACTGCAGTGAGTCCAGAGAGTGCACTGGCACCACTGGGTATGCACTGCAGTGAGTCCAGAGAGTGCACTGGCACCACTGGGGATGCAGTGCAGTGAGTCCAGAGAGTGCACTGGCACCACTGGGGATGCACCCCGGTGAGTCCAGAGAGTGCACTGGCACCACTGGGGATGCAGTGCAGTGAGTCCAAAGAGTGCGCTGGCACCACTGGGGATGCACTGCAGTGAGTCCAGAGAGTGCTTTGGCACCACTGGGGATGCACTGCAGTTACTCCAGAGAGTCCACTGGCAACACTGGGGATGCAGTACTGTGAGTCCAGAGAGTGCACTGGCACCACTGGGGATGCACTGCAGTGAGTCCAGAGAGTGCACTGGCACCAGTCAGGGTGCAGTGCGGTGAGTCCAGAGAATGCACTGGCACCAATGGGGATGCAGTGCAGTGAGTCCAGAGAGCGCACTGGCTCCACTGGGGATGCAGTGCAGTCAGTCCTGTGAGTGTACTGGCACCACTGGGGATGCAGTGCAGTGAGTCCAGAGAGTGCACTGGCACCACTGAGAATGCACTTCAGTGAGTCCAGAGAGTGCACTGGCACCACTGGGGATGCAGTGCAGTGAGTCCAGAGAGTGCACTGGCACCAACGGGGATGCACTGCAGTGAGTCCAGAGAGTGCACTGGCACCACTGGGGATGCACTTCAGTGAGTCCAGAGAGTGCACGGGCTCCACTGGGGATGCAGTGCAGTGAGTCCAGAGAGTGCACTGGCACCACTGGGGATGCAGTGCAGTGAGTCCAGAGAGTGCACTGACACCGCTGGGGATGCAGTGCAGTGAGTCCAGAGAGTGCACTGGCACCACTGGGTATGCACTGCAGTGAGTCCACAGAGTGCACTGGTACCACTGGGGATGCAGTGCAGTGAGTCCAGAGAGTGCACTGGCACCACTGGGGATGCAGTGCAGTGAGTCCAGAGAGAGCACTGGCACCACTGGGGATGCACTGCAGTGAGTCCAGAGAGTGCACTGGCACCACTGGGGATGCACTGCAGTGAGTCCACAGAGTGCACTGGCACCACTGGGGATGCACTGCAGTGAGTCCAGAGAGCGCACTGGCACCACTGGGGATGCACTGCAGTGAGTCCACAGAGTGCACTGGCACCTCTGAGAATGCACTTCAGTGAGTCCAGAGAGTGCACTGGTACCACTGGGGATGCACTGCAGTGAGTCCAGAGAGTGCACTAGCACCACTGGGGATGCAGTGCAGTGAATCCAGTGAGTGCACTGGCACCACTGGGGATGCAGTGCAGTGAGTCCAGAGAGTGCACTGGCACCACTGGGGATGCACCCCGGTGAGTCCAGAGAGTGCACTGGCACCACTGGGGATGCAGTGCAGTGAGTCCAAAGAGTGCGCTGGCACCACTGGGGATGCACTGCAGTGAGTCCAGAGAGTGCTTTGGCACCACTGGGGATGCACTGCAGTTACTCCAGAGAGTCCACTGGCAACACTGGGGATGCAGTACAGTGAGTCCAGAGAGTGCACTGGCACCACTGGGGATGCACTGCAGTGAGTCCAGAGAGTGCACTGGCACCAGTCAGGGTGCAGTGCGGTGAGTCCAGAGAATGCACTGGCACCACTGGGGATGCAGTGCAGTGAGTCCAGAGAGCGCACTGGCTCCACTGGGGATGCAGTGCAGTCAGTCCTGTGAGTGTACTGGCACCACTGGGGATGCAGTGCAGTGAGTCCAGAGAGTGCACTGGCACCACTGAGAATGCACTTCAGTGAGTCCAGAGAGTGCACTGGCACCACTGGGGATGCAGTGCAGTGAGTCCAGAGAGTGCACTGGCACCAACGGGGATGCACTGCAGTGAGTCCAGAGAGTGCACTGGCACCACTGGGGATGCATTTCAGTGAGTCCAGAGAGTGCACGGGCTCCACTGGACATGCAGTGCAGTGAGTCCAGAGAGTGCACTGGCACCACTGGGGATGCAGTGCAGTGAGTCCAGAGAGTGCACTGACACCACTGGGGATGCAGTGCAGTGAGTCCAGAGAGTGCACTGGCACCACTGGGGATGCACTGCAGTGAGTCCACAGAGTGCACTGGTACCACTGGGGATGCAGTGCAGTGAGTCCAGAGAGTGCACTGGCACCACTGGGGATGCAGTGCAGTGAGTCCAGAGAGAGCACTGGCACCACTGGGGATGCACTGCAGTGAGTCCAGAGAGTGCACTGGCACCACTGGGGATGCACTGCAGTGAGTCCACAGAGTGCACTGGCACCACTGGGGATGCACTGCAGTGAGTCCAGAGAGCGCACTGGCACCACTGGGGATGCACTGCAGTGAGTCCACAGAGTGCACTGGCACCACTGAGAATGCACTTCAGTGAGTCCAGAGAGTGCACTGGTACCACTGGGGATGCACTGCAGTGAGTCCAGAGAGTGCACTAGCACCACTGGGGATGCAGTGCAGTGAATCCAGTGAGTGCACTGGCACCACTGGGGATGCAGTGCAGTGAGTCAAGAGAGTGCACTGGCACCACTGGGGATGCACTGCAGTGAGCCCAGAGAGTGCACTGGCACCACTGGGGATGCGGTGCCGGGAGTCCAGAGAGTGCACTGGCACCACTGGGGATGCAGTGCAGTGAGTCCAGAGAGTGCACTGGCACCACTGGGGATGCACTGCAGTGAGTCCAGAGAGTGCTCTGGCACCACTGGGGATGCAGTGCAGTGAGTGCAGAGAGTGCACTGGCACCACTGGCGATGCAGTGCAGTGAGTCCAGAGAGTGCACTGGCACCACTGGTGACGCACTGCAGTTACTCCAGAGAGTGCACTGGCACCACTGGGGATGCGGTGCGGTGAGTCCAGAGAGTGCACTGGCACCACTGGGGAAACACTGCAGTGAGTCCAGAGAGTGCACTGGCACCACTGAGAATGCCCTTCAGTGAGTCCAGAGAGTGCACTGGCACCACTGGGGATGCACTGCAGTGAGTCCACAGAGTGCACTAGCACCACTGGGGATGAAGTGCAGTGAGTCCAGAGAGTGCACTGGCACCACTGGGGATGCACTTCAGTGAGTCCAGAGAGTGCACGAGCTCCACTGGGGATGCAGTACATTGAGTCCAGAGAGTGCACTGGCACCACTGGGGATGCAGTGCAGTGAGTCCAGAGAGTGCACTGGCAGCACAGAGGATGCAGTGCAGTGAGTCCAGAGAGTGCTCTGGCACCACTGGTGATGCAGTGCAGTGAGTCCAGAGAGTGCACTGGCACCACTGGGGATGCACTGCAGTTACTCCAGAGAGTGCACTGGCACCACTGGGGATGCGGTGCGGTGAGTCCAGAGAGTGCACTGGCAGCACTGGGGATGCACTTCAGTGAGTCCAGAGAGTGCACTGGCACCACTGGTGATGCACTGCAGTGAGTCCAGAGAGTGCACTGGCACCACTGGGGATGCACTGCAGTGAGTCCAGAGAGTGCACTGGCACCACTGGGGATGCAGTGCAGTGAGTCCAGAGAGTGCACTGGCACCAGAGGGAATGCACTGCAGTGAGTCCAGTGAGTGCACTGGCACCACTGGGGATGCAGTGCAGTGAGTGCAGAGAGTGCACTGGCACCACTGGACATGCAGTGCAGTGAGTCCAGAGAGTGCAGTGGCACCACTGGGGATGCAGTGCAGTGAGTCCAGAGAGTGCACTGGCAGCTCTGGGGATGCAGTGCAGTGAGTCAAGAGAGTGCACTGGCACCACTGGGGATGCACTGCAGTGAGCCCAGAGAGTGCACTGGCACCACTGGGGATGCACTTCAGTGAGTCCAGAGAGTGCACTGGCACCACTGGGGATGCACTGCAGTGAGTCCAGAGAGTGCTCTGGCACCACCGGGGATGCAGTGCAGTGAGTCCAGAGAGTGCACTGGCACCACTGGCGATGCAGTGCAGTGAGTCCAGAGAGTGCACTGGCACCACTGGGGATGCAGTGCAGTGAGTCCAGAGAGTGCACTGGCACCACTGGGGATGCACTGCAGTGAGTCCAGAGAGTGCTCTGGCACCACCGGGGATGCAGTGCAGTGAGTCCAGAGAGTGCACTGGCACCACTGGCGATGCAGTGCAGTGAGTCCAGAGAGTGCACTGGCACCACTGGTGATGCACTGCAGTTACTCCAGAGAGTGCACTGGCACCACTGGGGATGCGGTGCGGTGAGTCCAGAGAGTGCACTGGCACCACTGGGGATGCAGTGCAGTCAGTCCAGTGAGTGTACTGGCACCACTGGGGAAACACTGCAGTGAGTCCAGAGAGTGCACTGGCACCACTGAGAATGCCCTTCAGTGAGTCCAGAGAGTGCACTGGCACCACTGGGGATGCACTGCAGTGAGTCCACAGAGTGCACTAGCACCACTGGGGATGCAGTGCAGTGAGTCCAGAGAGTGCACTGGCACCACTGGGGATGCACTTCAGTGAGTCCAGAGAGTGCACGCGCTCCACTGGGGATGCAGTACAGTGAGTCCAGAGAGTGCACTGGCACCACTGGGGATGCAGTGCAGTGAGTCCAGAGAGTGCACTGGCAGCACAGAGGATGCAGTGCAGTGAGTCCAGAGAGTGCTCTGGCACCACTGGGGATGCAGTGCAGTGAGTCCAGAGAGTGCACTGGCACCACTGGGGATGCAGTGCAGTGAGTCCAGAGAGTGCACTGGCAGCACTGGTGATGCACTTCAGTGAGTCCAGAGAGTGCACTGGCACCACTGGTGATGCACTGCAGTGAGTCCAGAGAGTGCACTGGCACCACTGGGGATGCACTGCAGTGAGTCCAGAGAGTGCACTGGCACCACTGGGGATGCACTGCAGTGAGTCCAGAGAGTGCACTGGCACCACTGGGGATGCAGTGCAGTGAGTCCAGAGAGTGCAGTGGCACCACTGGGGATGCAGTGCAGTGAGTCCAAAGAGTGCGCTGGCACCACTGGGGATGCACTGCAGTGAGTCCAGAGAGTGCTTTGGCACCACTGGGGATGCACTGCAGTTACTCCAGAGAGTGCACTGGCAACACTGGGGATGCAGTACAGTGAGTCCAGAGAGTGCACTGCCACCACTGGGGATGCACTGCAGTGAGTCCAGAGAGTGCACTGGCACCAGTCAGGGTGCAGTGCGGTGAGTCCAGAGAATGCACTGGCACCAATGGGGATGCAGTGCAGTGAGTCCAGAGAGCGCACTGGCTCCACTGGGGATGCAGTGCAGTCAGTCCTGTGAGTGTGCTGGCACCACTGGGGATGCAGTGCAGTGAGTCCAGAGAGTGCACTGGCACCACTGAGAATGCACTTCAGTGAGTCCAGAGAGTGCACTGGCACCACTGGGGATGCACTGCAGTGAGTCCAGAGAGTGCACTGGCACCAACGGGGATGCACTGCAGTGAGTCCAGAGAGTGCACTGGCACCACTGGGGATGCACTGCAGTGAGTCCAGAGAGTGCACGGGCTCCACTGGGGATGCAGTGCAGTTAGTCCAGAGAGTGCACTGGCACCACTGGGGATGCAGTGCAGTGAGTCCAGAGAGTGCACTGACACCATTGGGGATGCAGTGCAGTGAGTCCACAGAGTGCACTGGCACCACTGGGGATGCAGTGCAGTGAGTCCAGAGAGTGCACTGGCACCACTGGGGATGCAGTGTAGTGAGTGCAGAGAGTGCACTGTGAACACTGGGGATGCAGTGCAGTGAGTCCAGAGAGTGCACTGGCACCACTGGGGATGCACTGCAGTGAGTCCAGAGTGTGCACTGGCACCACTGGGGATGCACTGCAGTGAGTCCAGAGATTGCACTGTCACCACTGGGGATGCACCTCAGTGAGTCCAGAGAGTGCACTGGCACCACTGGTGATGCAGTGCAGTGAGTCCAGAGAATGCACTGGCACCACTGGGGATGCAGTGCAGTGAGTCCAGAGAGTGCACTGGCACCACTGGGGATGCAGTGCAGTGAGTCCAGAGAGTGCACTGGCACCAGAGGGAATGCACTGCAGTGAGTCCAGTGAGTGCACTGGCACCACTGTGGATGCACTGCAGTGAGTCCAGAGAGTGCACTGGCACCACTGGGGGTGCACTGCAGTGAGTCCAGAGAGTGCACTGGCACCACTGGGGATGCACTGCAGTGAGTCCAGAGAGTGCACTGTCACCACTGGGGATGCAGTACAGTGAGTCCACAGAGTGCACTGGTACCAGTGGGGATGCAGTACAGTGAGTCCAGAGAGTGCAGTGGCACCACTGGGCATGCAGTGCAGTGAGTCCAGAGAGTGCACTGGCACCACTGGGGATGCAGTGCAGTGAGTCCAGAGAGTGCACTGGCACCACTGGGGATGCAGTGCAGTGAGTCCAAAGACTTCACTGGCAAAACTGGAGATGCAGTGCAGTGAGTCCAGAGAGTGCACTGGCACCACCGGGGCTGCAGTGCAGTGAGTCCAGAGAGTGCACTGGCACCACTGGGGATGCACTGCAGTGAGTCCAGAGAGTGCACTGGCACCACTGGTGGTGCAGTACAGTGAGTCCAGAGAGTGCACTGGCACCACTGGGGATGCACTGCAGTGAGTCCAGAGAGTGCACTGGCACCACTGGGGATGCCCTTCAGTGAGTCCAGAGAGTGCACTGGCACCACTGGGGATGCACTGCAGTGAGTCCACAGAGTGCACTAGCACCACTGGGTATGCAGTGCAGTGAGTCCAGAGAGTGCACTTGCACCACTGGGTATGCACTTCAGTGAGTCCAGAGAGTGCACGCGCTCCACTGGGGATGCAGTACAGTGAGTCCAGAGAGTGCACTGGCACCACTGGGGATGCAGTGCAGTGAGTCCAGAGAGTGCACTGGCAGCACAGAGGATGCAGTGCAGTGAGTCCAGAGAGTGCTCTGGCACCACTGGGGATGCAGTGCAGTGAGTCCAGAGAGTGCACTGGCACCACTGGGGATGCAGTGCAGTGAGTGTAGAGAGTGCACTGGCAGCACTGGGGATGCACTTCAGTGAGTCCAGAGAGTGCACTGGCACCACTGGTGATGCACTGCAGTGAGTCCAGAGAGTGCACTGGCACCACTGGGGATGCACTGCAGTGAGTCCAGAGAGTGCACTGGCACCACTGGGGATGCAGTGCAGTGAGTCCAGAGAGTGCACTGGCACCACTGGGGATGCACCCCGGTGAGTCCAGAGAGTGCACTGGCACCACTGGGGATGCAGTGCAGTGAGTCCAAAGAGTGCGCTGGCACCACTGGGGATGCACTGCAGTGAGTCCAGAGAGTGCTTTGGCACCACTGGAGATGCAATGCAGTTACTCCAGAGAGTCCACTGGCAACACTGGGGATGCAGTACAGTGAGTCCAGAGAGTGCACTGGCACCACTGGGGATGCACTGCAGTGAGTCCAGAGAGTGCACTGGCACCAGTCAGGGTGCAGTGCGGTGAGTCCAGAGAATGCACTGGCACCAATGGGGATGCAGTGCAGTGAGTCCAGAGAGCGCACTGGCTCCACTGGGGATGCAGTGCAGTCAGTCCTGTGAGTGTACTGGCACCACTGGGGATGCAGTGCAGTGAGTCCAGAGAGTGCACTGGCACCACTGAGAATGCACTTCAGTGAGTCCAGAGAGTGCACTGGCACCACTGGGGATGCAGTGCAGTGAGTCCAGAGAGTGCACTGGCACCAACGGGGATGCACTGCAGTGAGTCCAGAGAGTGCACTGGCACCACTGGGGATGCACTTCAGTGAGTCCAGAGAGTGCACGGGCTCCACTGGGGATGCAGTGCAGTGAGTCCAGAGAGTGCACTGGCACCACTGGGGATGCAGTGCAGTGAGTCCAGAGAGTGCACTGACACCACAGGGGATGCAGTGCAGTGAGTCCAGAGAGTGCACTGGCACCACTGGGGATGCAGTGCAGTGAGTCCAGAGAGTGCACTGGCACCACTGGGGATGCAGTGTAGTGAGTGCAGAGAGTGCACTGTGAACACTGGGGATGCAGTGCAGTGAGTCCAGAGAGTGCACTGGCACCACTGGGGATGCAGTGCAGTGAGTCCAGAGTGTGCACTGGCACCACTGGGGATGCACTGCAGTGAGTCCAGAGATTGCACTGGCACCACTGGGGATGCACCTCAGTGAGTCCAGAGAGTGCACTGGCACCACTGGTGATGCAGTGCAGTGAGTCCAGAGAATGCACTGGCACCACTGGGGATGCAGTGCAGTGAGTCCAGAGAGTGCACTGGCACCACTGGGGATGCAGTGCAGTGAGTCCAGAGAGTGCACTGGCACCAGAGGGAATGCACTGCAGTGAGTCCAGTGAGTGCACTGGCACCACTGTGGATGCACTGCAGTGAGTCCAGAGAGTGCACTGGCACCACTGGGGATGCAGTGCAGTGAGTCCAGAGAGAGCACTGGCACCACTGGGGATGCACTGCAGTGAGTCCAGAGAGTGCACTGGCACCACTGGGGATGCAGTGCAGTGAGTCCAGAGAGTGCACTGTCACCACTGGGGATGCAGTACAGTGAGTCCACAGAGTGCACTGGTACCAGTGGGGATGCAGTACAGTGAGTCCAGAGAGTGCAGTGGCACCACTGGGCATGCAGTGCAGTGAGTCCAGAGAGTGCACTGGCACCACTGGGGATGCACTTCAGTGACTCCAGAGAGTGCACTGGCACCACTGGGGATGCAGTACAGTGAGTCCAAAGACTTCACTGGCAAAACTGGAGATGCAGTGCAGTGAGTCCAGAGAGTGCACTGGCACCACCGGGGCTGCAGTGCAGTGAGTCCAGAGAGTGCACTGGCACCACTGGGGATGCACTGCAGTGAGTCCAGAGAGTGCACTGGCACCACTGGTGATGCAGTACAGTGAGTCCACAGAGTGCACTGGCACCACTGGGGATGCACTGCAGTGAGTCCAGAGAGTGCACTGGCACCACTGGGGATGCACTACAGTGAGTCCAGAGATTGCACTGGCACCACTGGGGATGCAGTGCACTGAATCCAGAGAGTGCACTGGCACCACTGGGGATGCAGTGCATTGAGTCCAGAGAGTGCACTGGCACAACTGGGGATGCACTTCAGTGAGTCCAGAGAGTGCACTGACACCACTGGGGATGCAGTGCAGTGAGTCCAGAGAGTGCACTGGCACCACTGGGGATGCAGTGCAGTGAGTCCAGAGAGTGCTCTGGTACCACTGGGGATGCAGTGCAGTGAGTCCAGAGAGTTCACTGGCACCACTGGGGATGCAGTCCAGTGAGTCCAGAGAGTGCACTGGCACCACTGGGGATGCAGTTCAGTGACTGCAGAGAGTACACTGGCACCACTGGGGATTCACTGCAGTGAGTCCAGAGAGTGCACTGGCACCACCTGTGATGCAGTGCAGTGAGTCCAGTGAGTGCACTGGCACCACTGGGGATGCAGTGCTGTGACTCCAGAGAGCGCACTGGCACCACTGGGGATGCAGTGCAGTCAGTCCAGTGAGTGCACTGGCACCACTGGGGGTGCAGTACAGTGAGTCCAGAGAGTGCACTGACACCACTGGGGATGCACTGCATTGAGTCCAGACCGTGCACTGGCACCACTGGGGATGCAGTGCAGTGAGTCCAGAGAGTGCACTGGCACCACTGGGGATGCAGTGCAGTGAGACCAGAGAGTGCACTGGCACCACTGGGGATGCACTGCAGTGAGTCCAGAGAGTGCACTGGCACCACTGGGGATGCACTGCAGTTAGTCCAGAGTGCACTGTCACCACTGGGGATGCAGTACAGTGAGTCCACATAGTGCACTGGCACCAGTGGGGATGCAGTACAGTGAGTCCAGAGAGTGCACTGGCACCACTGGACATGCAGTGCAGTGAGTCCAGAGAGTGCACTGGCACCACTGGGGATGCACTTGAGTGACTCCACAGAGTGCACTGGCAACACTGGGGATGCAGTGCAGTGAGTCCAAAACTTCACTGGCACCACTGGGGATGCAGTGCAGTGAGTCCAGAGAGTGCACTGGCACCACTGGGGATGCAGTGAAGTGAGTGCAGAGAGTGCACTGGCACCACTGGGGATGCACTGCAGTGAGTCCAGAGAGTGCACTGGCACCACTGGGGATGCGGTGCCGGGAGTCCAGAGAGTGCACTGGCACCACTGGGGATGCAGTGCAGTGACTCCAGTGAGTGTACTGGCACCACTGGGGATGCACTTCAGTGAGCCCAGAGAGTGCACTGGCACCACTGAGAATGCACTTCAGTGAGTCCAGAGAGTGCACTGGCACCACTGGGGATGCACTGCAGTGAGTCCAGAGAGTGCACTAGCACCACTGGGGATGCAGTGCAGTGAATCCTGTGAGTACACTGGCACCACTGGGGATGCAGAGCAGTGAGTCCAGAGAGCTCACTGGCACCACTGGGGATGCAGTGCAGTGAGTCCAGAGAGTGCACTGGCACCACTGGAGATGCAGTACAGTGAGTCCAGTGAATGCACTGGAACCACTGGGGATGCAGTGCAGTGAGTCCAGAGAGTGCACTGGCACCACTGGTGATGCAGTCCAGTGAGTCCAGTGAGTGCACTGGTACCACTGGGCCTGCAGTGCAGTGAGTCCAGAGAGTGCAGTGGCACCACTGGGGATGCAGTGAAATGAGTCCAGAGAGTGCACTGGCACCACCGATGATGCAGTACAGTGAGTCCAGTGAGTGCACTGGCACTACTGGGGATGTAGTGCAGTGACTCGAGAGAGTGCACTGGCAGCACTGGGGATGCAGTGCAGTGAATCCAGTGAGTGCACTGGCACCACTGGTGATGCGGTGCAGTGAGTCCAGAGAGTGCACTGGCAGCAGTGGGGATGCAGTGCAGTGAGTCCAGAGAGCGCACTGGCTCCACTGGGGATGCAGTGCAGTCAGTCCTGTGAGTGTACTGGCACCACTGGGGATGCAGTGCAGTGAGTCCAGAGAGTGCACTGGCACCACTGAGAATGCACTTCAGTGAGTCCAGAGAGTGCACTGGCACCACTGGGGATGCAGTGCAGTGAGTCCAGAGAGTGCACTGGCACCAACGGGGATGCACTGCAGTGAGTCCAGAGAGTGCACTGGCACCACTGGGGATGCACTACAGTGAGTCCACAGAGTGCACTGGCACCACTGGGGATGCTCTGCAGTGAGTCCAGAGATTGCACTGGCACCACTGGGGATGCAGTGCAGTGAGTGCAGAGAGTGCACTGGCACCACCTGTGATGCAGTACAGTGTGTCCAGTGAGTGCACTGGCACCACTGGGGATGCAGTGCTGTGACTCCGGAGAGCGCACTGGCACCACTGGGGATGCAGTGTAGTCAGTCCAGTGAGTGCACTGGCACCACTGGGGATGCAGTGCAGTGAGTGCAGAGAGTGCAATGGCACCACTGGGGATGCACTTCAGTGAGTCCAGAGAGTGCACTGGCACCACTGGGGATGGGTTTCAAGCCAACTGCATTAACCGCTCATGCTTCTTTCTTATGAGACGTTAGTAAACCAATTACATAGCCTTGTCAAGACTAAATCACAGGTAAAAATCCTGTACATCTCATGTGGCCAACCACTCCCAACTAGGATTCCAAGAACCAGGAGGTTCGGTGAAAATAGGGCTAGTGCTATTAGAGGGGTGATTATTAGGGTAAGCCCTAAGCTGTCTTTAATGGAGAAGTATGGGTGGAATGGGATTTTGTCGCAGTCTGATACGATTCCTAGTGGGTTATTTGAGCCTGATTCGTGTAGGAAGGTTAGGTGGACTAGGGTGATTCCTGCAATTAGGAAGGGCAGTAGGAAGTGGATGGCGAAGAATCGGGTTAAGGTTGGATTGTCTACTGAGAATCCTCCTCAGGCTCATTCTACTAGAGTTTGCCCAATGTACGGGATGGCTGAGAATAGGTCGGTGATTACGGTGGCCCCTCAGAATGACATTTGTCCTCATGGTAGGACATACCCTACGAAGGCAGTTGCTATTAGGGTGAGTAGGAGGATTACTCCTGTGTTTCAGGTTTCTTTGTATAGGTAGGAGCCGTAGTAGAGGCCTCGTCCGATGTGTAAGTAGATGCAGATAAAGAAGAGCGAAGCACCGTTGGCGTGGAGGTTGCGGATGAGCCATCCGTACTGGACGTCTCGGCATGTGTGAGCTACTGAGGAGAAGGCGAGTGAAGTGTCTGCGGTGTAGTGTATGGCTAGTAGCAGGCCTGTTAGGATTTGTGTGGCTAAGCAGATGGCTAGAAGGGAGCCGAAGTTTCATCAGGCAGAGATGTTGGAGGGGGCGGGTAGGTCGATTAGGGAGTTGTTGATTATTTTTAGTAGGGGATGGGATTTGCGGATGTTAGGGGCCATTAGTGAGTCTGTGTGTTATTAGGATTATTACCAGGATGGAGAGGGCGAAGGATCCTAGGTAGGCCTTAATTAGCCCTGTGTGTATTGAGGTTGCGGCTTTGCTTGCGGCTACTTGTAGTTCAGCAAGGCCCTCTGGCCCTATTTTTTTGAGTCAGGAGAGGTCGATCAAGTGTAGGGCAATGTTTTGTCCCTTTTCTAGTAGGTTTTTGGAGAAGAATCGGTGTACTAGGGGGTTGAAGTACCCTAATGCAGAGGAGAAGTTTATGAGGGGGTTTGGTTTGGGGTGAGTGAGGGTGTGTGTTATGTTCGATAGTTCTAGGGCTAGGATGATTCCTAGGATTGTTATGAGGATGGCAGCGGTTTTGGTGATAAGGGGTATGGTTATTGGGGGGGTTTTGGTTGGTGTGATGAAAGAGGTAATGATTATTCCTGCTGTAATGCTGCCTAGGGCGAGTCGGGTTAGGGGGGCGGTGATTAGTGGGTTGTTTTCGTTTATTGATACTATTGGGGGGATTCGGGTTTGTCCAGCTTGGACTAGGATGGTTATGCGGATGCTGTAGGTTGCGGTGAATGCTGTGGCTATAAGGGTTAGGAGTAGGGCTCAAGTATTTAGGTATGATGTGTTTAAGCTTTCGATGATGAGGTCTTTTGAGTAGAATCCGGCTAGGAATGGGGTTCCTATCAGCGCCAGGTTTCCGATGGTTAGGCAGGAAGTAGTGACTGGGAGTATTTTCTGTAGGCCTCCTATCTTTCGGATATCTTGTTCTCCGTTTAGGTTGTGGATGATAGACCCTGAGCATAGGAATAGTATGGCTTTAAAGAAGGCATGGGTTGAGATGTGTAGGAAGGCTAGTTGTGGGAGGTTTAGTCCGATAGTGACTATTATTAGTCCTAGTTGGCTGGATGTTGAGAAAGCAATGATTTTTTTGATGTCATTTTGGGTTAGGGCGCATGTGGCAGCGAATAGGGTTGATAGAGCACCTAGGCATAGGCAGGCAGTTAGGGCTGTCTGGTTGGTGGCTAGCAGGGGGTGCATGCGGATGAGCAGGAAGATTCCGGCTACTACTATGGTACTGGAGTGCAGTAGGGCTGATACTGGAGTGGGGCCTTCTATTGCTGCGGGCAGTCATGGGTGGAGTCCAAATTGGGCGGATTTTCCTGCGGCTGCGAGGATTAATCCTATGAGGGGGAGGATTGGGGTTTGGTGGGGGTGTACGGCTTGTTGGATCTCTCAGGTGTTGAATGTTGAAGCTAGTCATGCTATGCTCAGGATCAGTCCGATGTCTCCGATTCGGTTGTAGATTACGGCTCGTAGGGCGGCGGTGTTGGCATCTGCTCGGCCTTGTCATCAGCCGATGAGAAGGAAGGACATGATTCCTACTCCTTCCCAGCCTACGAATAGGAGGAATATGTTGTTTGCGGTTGTTAGGAGGAGTATGGCGACTAGGAATGTCAGTAGGTAGGTGAAAAATTTTGTTACGTATGGCTCTGAGGCCATGTATCATATGGCGAATTGTAGGATTGATCATGTTACAAATAGGGCGATTGGAAGAAATGTTATTGAGTATTGGTCTATTTTTAGGCTCAGGGGGATTTTAAAGTTTATAATGAATTTTCACTCCCAGTGGCAGGTGACAGATTCTACTCCCGAGTAGATGAATGAGGTTGTAGGGGCTAGGCTAATTAGGAATGCGGTTTTAACAGCGCGGGTGGTGGCTTGTGGGGTGTTTTTAAAGTTTTTAAATAGAAATGGCAGGATGATTGGGGTTAGGAGGATTGTCAGCGTGAGTAGTGTGAGGGAGTTGATTAGTAGTGTGGGGTTCACTCCTTTTACTTGGATTTGCACCAAGATGGGTGGTTCCTAAGACCAGTGGATTGCTGTTATCCTTTAAAAGTAAGGGGGCTGAGGTTTTAGGCTCAGATGTAAGAGTTAGCAGCTCTTGTTGGTTAAACCCTCCCCTCGGCAGGTAAGAAGGTTTGAACTTCTATTCTTAGAATCACAGTCTAATGTTTGGTTTAAACTATACTTGCATGAGGGGATTCCGGAGATCAGTTCGGGTTTGAGGATTAGGAGGAATATTGGGATAATGTGGAGCGTTATGAGCAGGTGTTCTCGCGTGGTTGAGTTTTGCATAGATGTGATGTGGGAGGGGATTGAGCCTCGTTGGGTCATTAGTAGTATGAATAAGGTGTAGGAGGCGGTTAGTAGGGTTGCGATTCCTGTTAGGATGATCGTGAAGGCAGATCAGTTGAATAAGGTGATTATAATGGTTAGCTCTGCTATGAGGTTTGTTGTTGGGGGTAAGGCTATGTTTGTTAGATTGGCCAGCAATCATCAGGTAGCTATGAGTGGTAGGAGAGGTTGTAGGCCTCGTGTGAGTAGTAGAATTCGGCTGTGCGTACGTTCATAGTTTGTGTTGGCTAGGCAGAATAGTATGGAGGAAGTTAGTCCATGGGAAATTATTAGGATCATTGCCCCTGAGAATGATCAGTGGGTTTGGATTATTCCTGCGGCGATAACTAGGCCTATGTGGCTAACGGATGAATAAGCGATTAGTGATTTTAGGTCTGTCTGTCGTAGGCAGATTGAGCTAGTCATTAGGGCGCCTCATAGGGCCAGGGTTAGGAAGGGGTAGTGCAGGAGGTTGGACAGTGGGCCCATAAATAGAGTGACTCGTATAATTCCGTATCCTCCTAGCTTTAGTAGTAGGGCGGCGAGGAGTATTGAGCCTGCGATGGGTGCTTCTACGTGGGCTTTTGGCAGTCAGAGGTGTAGGCCGTATAGTGGGGCTTTTACTATGAATGCTATGAGCAGTGCTAGACCTGATAGTATTCCTGTCCATGAGGTGGATAGGGTTGGGTGGGTTAGTTGTAGGGTTGGCAGGTGCAGGGTGCCAATTTTCACGTATAGGTGTATGATTGTGATTAGCAGGGGTAGAGAGCTTACTGGCGTGTAGAATAGCAGGTAGATGCCAGCGCTTAGGCGTTCTGGTTGGTTCCCCCATCGGGTGATTAAGATTAGGGTGGGAATGAGGGTTGCTTCAAATGAGATGTAAAATAGTGCTAGTTCTGTGGTGGAAAAGGCTAGTAGGATGAATGGCTGGACTGCGACTAAGGTTGAGATAAAGATTCGTTTGCGTTGTAGGGGTTCTTGTTGCAGGTGGTTTTGGCTTGCTATGATTATGAGTGGGAGTAGTCAGCAGGATAGTACTAGGAGGGGGGATGAGATTTGGTCAATTCCTGTTCAGTTGGATAAAAATTTGTAGGGGTAGTAGGTTGGGATTAATCACTGTAGGCTTAGGGCAGCGATTAGGAGGCTGTATAAGGTGGTGTTAGTCCATAGAAATTTTGGTGGAGACAGCAGGGCTGTTGGAAGAAGTATGATTGTGGGTAGGATGATTTTTAGCATTGCAGGAGGTTTAGGTTGTGTAGATGGTCGGAGCCATGTGTGCGGGTGGAGGCTACTAGGATGGCCAGGCCTGTGCCCGCCTCACACGCTGAGAAGGTTAGCATGAGAATTGGTACCATGGTGAATGAGGAGACTTGGTTTTCGATGGATCATATTGATAGGCCTACGAATATCGATAATATTATGCTTTCAAGGCATAGTAGGGCGGATACTAGGTGGGTTCGGTGGAAGGCTAGTCCTAGTCCGCTGAAAATGAAGGCTGAGTAGAAGCTTAAATGTAGGGGCGACATAAAAAAGTTACAGGGTTGGCTGTAATCTGCTGGGTCGAAACCAGCTATCTTTTTGGTTAGACTAACTTTCTGTTATTCTGCTCATTCTAGGCCCCCTTGAATTCACTCGTAGGCCAGTCCGAGTGTTAGGAGAAGGAGGATCACTACAGTTCAGGTGAGGGTCATTAGGGGGGATTGGAGTTGGACGGCTCATGGCAGGGGGAGTAGGAGGGCGATTTCTAGGTCGAATAGGACGAACAGGATGGCTACTGAGGAAGAATCGGACTGAGAATGGTAATCGAGCAGATCCAAGTGGGTCGAATCCACATTCGTACGGTGAGAGTTTCTCTGAGTCGGGGTTTATTTGGGCGAGTCAGAAGTTTAATGCGGTTAGGGCGGCGCTTAGGATTGATGATAGGGCGAATATGAACATGAGTGCGTTCATTGCTCTCCTCTGGGTTTATACCAGATTCTAGAGATTGGAAGTCAATTGTAATTAATATACTAGAAGAGCAAGATCCTCATCAGTAGATGGTTATGTAGAGGAATAGTCAGATGACGTCTACGAAGTGTCAGTATCAGGCTGCTGCCTCGAATCCGAAGTGGTGGTCTGATGTAAAGTGGAACTTGATCAGTCGGAAGAGGCAGACGGTCAGGAAGGAGGATCCGATGATTACGTGGAGTCCGTGGAATCCAGTGGCAACGAAGAAGGTAGATCCGTAGACGCTATCGGCGATTGAGAATGGGGCTTCGTGGTATTCTATTGCTTGTAGGGCTGTGAAGTAGAATCCCAGGAGGATCGTTAGGGTTAGGGCGTGGATGGCGTGTTTTCGGTTTCCTTCTGTGATGCTGTGATGGGCTCACGTTACGGTAACGCCTGAGGCTAGTAGGATGGCTGTGTTTAGTAGGGGGACTTCTATCGGGTTGAGTGGTTTAATTCCTGTTGGGGGTCATTGGCCTCCTAGTTCTGGGGTTGGGGCCAGGCTCGAGTGGAAGAACGCTCAGAAGAACCCTAAGAAGAAGAATGCTTCGGATGTGATGAAAAGGATTATGCCGTATCGTAGGCCTTTTTGGACTGTGGGAGTGTGATGGCCTTGGAAGGTGCTTTCTCGTACAATGTCTCGTCATCATTGGAGTATTACTAGGAGTATTGAGATGAGGCCTAGGGTTAGTAGTATGGATGAGTTGTAGTGGAATCACATGATTAATCCTGAGGTTGTGAGTAGGGCGGCGGCTGCCCCGAAGATTGGTCAAGGGCTTGGGTCAACTATGTGGTATGAGTGTGCTTGGTGTGCCATTAGATGTTTTCTTGTAAGTATAGGCTTAGAAGGAGCACGAAGACGTAGGCCTGGATTATGGCTACTGCTACTTCTAGGATGGTTAGGAGTAGTAGGATGATTATTGTTAGGATGGATACTGCAGGAAGGGTGGGTATTAATGCAATGGAGGCTGTAGAGATGAGTTGGATGAGTAAGTGTCCTGCTGTAAGGTTGGCTGTAAGGCGGACTCCGAGGGCTAGGGGGCGGATTAGTAGGCTGGTTGTTTCGATCAGGATTAGTGCGGGGATTAGGGGTGTAGGGGTACCTTCGGGTAATAGGTGGGCTAAAGAGGCTGATGGTTGGTTTCGTAGGCCTGTTAGTAGTGTGGCGAGCCATAGTGGGAAGGCTAGGGCTATGTTCATAGATAGTTGGGTGGTTGGGGTGAATGTATATGGAAGGAGGCCTAGAAGGTTGATTGTAAGAAGTATGATTATTAGGGATGTAAATATTATGGCTCATTTGTGGCCATTTTTGTTGAGTGGGACTATTAGTTGTTTTGTGATTAGGTGAAGGAGTCATGTTTGGATAGTAGAAAGGCGGTTGTTGATTCATCGGTTGTTTGGGGACGGGAATAGTAGGGCTGGGAAGAGTAGGGATAGTAGGATTAAGGGGATGCCGAATAGATTGGGGCTGGAAAATTGGTCAAAGAAGCTTAGGTTCATGGTCAGGATCATGGTGTGGGTTTGGTAGTGAGGGAGGTCTTATTTGATGGGGGGTTGGTTGTGGTGAAGGCTAGTAGTTTTGGTTGGATGAGGAGTGCTAGGGTTAATCAGGTTATAATTATGATTGAAAATCATGGTGCGGGGTTAAGCTGTGGCATATCATTAAGGAGGGGGAAGTCCCTCTTTGGCTAGCTTAAAAGGCTAGTGCTGTTGCATAGCTTCTTAATGATTAGGATGATGATAGAAGGGACGATCAGGCCTCGAAATGTGGGAGTGGGGTTGATTCTACTACAATGGGTATGTAGCTGTGATTAGCCCCGCAAATTTCTGAGCATTGTCCGTAAAAAATCCCAGGCCGGGTGGTAATGAATGAAGTTTGGTTTAGTCGGCCTGGGATTGCGTCTCTTTTAACTCCGAGCGTTGGGACTGCTCAGGAGTGGAGTACGTCTCCTGCAGTAATGATCACGCGGATGGGGGATTCTATTGGGATAACTACGCGGTGGTCAACTTCTAGCAGTCGGAAGTGGCCGTTGGGTAAGTCTGGGGTGGGCACTATGTAGGAGTCGAATGATAGGTCTTTGAAGTCTGTGTATTCGTAGCTTCAGTATCATTGGTGGCCGATGGCTTTTAGGGTGAGGTCTGGTTCGTCGATTTCGTCCATTATGTAGAGGATTTGTAGGGATGGGAGGGCGAGGAGTACCAGGACGATAGCAGGTAGGATTGTCCAGATCAGCTCTACTTCTTGGGCGTCTACAGCGTTGGACGAGAGTTTTTCTGTTAGTATGTGGGCTAAAAGGTAGAGAACTAGGCTGCAGATAGCTAGGGCAACGATTAGGGCGTGGTCGTGGAATTCAACGAGTTCTTCTATGATGGGTGATGAGGCGTCTTGGAATCCTAGTTGGGAGTGGTTGGCCACATGAGATGTACAGGATTTTTACCTGTGATTTAGTCTTGACAAGGCTATGTAATTGGTTTACTAACGTCTCATAAGAAAGAAGCATGAGCGGTTAACCTCCTGGGAGACCCAGAAAACTTCACCCCAGCAAACCCGCTAGTAACCCCACCACACATCAAGCCAGAATGATACTTCCTATTCGCCTACGCCATCCTACGTTCAATCCCAAATAAACTAGGAGGCGTATTAGCACTGGCCGCCTCCGTACTGATCCTATTCCTAATCCCATTCCTGCACAAATCAAAACAACGAGCAATAACATTCCGACCACTCTCCCAGCTCCTATTCTGAGTACTAGTCGCCGACCTCCTCGTCCTAACATGAGTAGGAAGCCAACCCGTCGAACACCCATTCATCATCATCGGCCAACTCGCTTCAATCGCCTACTTCACTATCCTCCTATTTCTCCTCACCGCCGCAAGCGCCCTAGAAAACAAAATACTTAACTGCTAAATACTCTAATAGTTTATAAAAACATTGGTCTTGTAAACCAAAGATTGAAGTCCAGAGAGTGCACTGGCACCACTGGGGATGCAGTGCATTGAGTCCAGAGAGTGCACTGGCACCACTGGGGATGCACTGCAGTGAGTCCACAGAGTGCACTGACACCACTGGGGATGCAGTGCAGTGAGTCCAGAGAGTGCACTGGCACCACTGGGGATGCAGTGCAGTGAGTCCAGAGAGTGCACTGGCACCACTGGGGATGCACTGCAGTGAGTCCAGAGAGTGCACTGTCACCACTGGGGATGCAGTACAGTGAGTCCACAGAGTGCACTGGTACCAGTGGGGATGCAGTGCAGTGAGTCCAGAGAGTGCACTGGCACCACTGGGCATGCAGTGCAGTGAGTCCAGAGAGTGCACTGGCACCACTGGGGATGCACTTCAGTGACTCCAGAGAGTGCACTGGCACCACTGGGGATGCAGTGCAGTGAGTCCAAAGACTTCACTGGCAAAACTGGGGATGCAGTGCAGTGAGTCCAGAGAGTGCACTGGCACCACTGGGGATGCAGTGCAGTGAGTCCAGAGATTGCACTGGCACCACAGGGGCTGCAGTGCAGTGAGTCCAGAGAGTGCACTGGCACCACTGGGGATGCACTGCAGTGAGTCCAGAGAGGGCACTGGCACCACTGGGGATGCAGTACAGTGAGTCCAGAGAGTGCACTGGCACCACTGGGGATGCAGTGCAGTGAGTCCAGAGAGTGCACTGGCACCACTGGGGATGCAGTGCACTGAGTCCAGAGAGTGCACTGTCACCACTGGGGATGCAGTGCATTGAGTCCAGAGAGTGCACTGGCACCACTGGGGATGCAGTGCAGTGAGTCCAGAGAGTGCACTGGCACCACTGGGGATGCAGTGCAGTGAGTCCAGAGAGTGCACTGGCACCACTGGGGATGCAGTGCAGTGAGTCCAGAGAGTGCTCTGGCACCACTGGGGATGCACTGCAGTGAGTCCAGAGAGTACACTGGCACCACTGGGGATGCAGTGCAGTGAGTCCAGAGAGTGCACTGGCACCACTGGGGATGCAGTCCAGTTAGTCCAGTGAGTGCACTGGCACCACTGGGGATGCAGTGCAGTGACTGCAGAGAGTACACTGGCACCACCGGGGATTCACTGCAGTGAGTCCAGAGAGTGCACTGGCACCACTGGGGATGCAGTGCAGTGAGTCCAGTGAGTGCACTGGCACCACTGGGGATGCAGTGCTGTGACTCCAGAGAGCGCACTGGCACCACTGGGGATGCAGTGCAGTCAGTCCAGTGAGTGCACTGGCACCACTGGGGGTGCAGTACAGTGAGTCCAGAGAGTGCACTGACACCACTGGGGATGCACTGCAGTGAGTCCAGAAAGTGCACTGGCACCACTGGGGATGCAGTGCAGTGAGTCCAGAGACTGCACTGGCACCACTGGGGATGCACTGCAGTGAGACCAGAGAGTGCACTGGCACCACTGGGGATGCACTGCAGTGAGTCCAGAGAGTGCACTGGCACCACTGGGGATGCACTGCAGTTAGTCCAGAGAGTGCACTGTCACCACTGGGGATGCAGTGCAGTGAGTCCAGACAGTGCACTGGCACCACTGGGGATGCAGTGCAGTGAGTCCAGAGAGTGCACTGGCACCACTGGGGATGCAGTGCAGTGAGACCAGAGAGTGCACTGGCACCACTGGGGATGCACTGCAGTGAGTCCAGAGAGTGCACTGGCACCACTGGGGATGCACTGCAGTTAGTCCAGAGAGTGCACTGTCACCACTGGGGATGCAGTACAGTGAGTCCAGAGAGTGCACTGGCACCAGTGGGGATGCAGTACAGTGAGTCCACAGAGTGCACTGGCACCACTGGAAATGCAGTGCAGTGAGTCCAGAGAGTGCACTGGCACCACTGGGGATGCACTTCAGTGACTCCAGAGAGTGCACTGGCACCACTGGGGATGCAGTGCAGTGAGTCCAAAGACTTCACTGGCACCACTGGGGATGCAGTGCAGTGAGTCCAGAGAGTGCACTGGCACCACTGGGGATGCAGTGAAGTGAGTGCAGAGAGTGCACTGGCACCACTGGGGATGCACTGCAGTGAGTCCAGAGAGTGCACTGGCACCACTGGGGATGCACTACAGTGAGTCCAGAGAGTGCACTGGCACCACTGGGGATGCAGTGCAGTGAGTCCAGAGAGTGCACTGGCACCACTGGGGATGCAGTGCAGTGAGTCCAGTCAGTGTACTGGCACCACTGGGGATGCAGTGCAGTGAGCCCAGAGAGTGCACTGGCACCACTGAGAATGCACTTCAGTGAGTCCAGAGAGTGCACTGGCACCACTGGGGATGCACTGCAGTGAGTCCAGAGAGTGCACTAGCACCACTGGGGATGCAGTGCAGTGAATCCTGTGAGTACACTGGCACCACTGGGGATGCAGTGCAGTGAGTCCAGAGAGCTCACTGGCACCACTGGGGATGCAGTGCAGTGAGTCCAGAGAGTGCACTGGCACCACTGGAGATGCAGTACAGTGAGTCCAGTGAATGCACTGGAACCACTGGGGATGCAGTGCAGTGAGTCCAGAGAGTGCACTGGAACCACTGGGGATGCAGTACAGTGAGTCCAGTGAGTGCACTGGTACCACTGGGCCTGCAGTGCAGTGAGTCCAGAGAGTGCACTGGCACCACTGGGGATGCAGTGCAGTGAGTCCAGAGAGTGCACTGGCACCACCGATGATGCAGTACAGTGAGTCCAGTGAGTGCACTGGCACCACTGGGGATGTAGTGCAGTGACTCGAGAGAGTGCACTGGCACCACTGGGGATGCAGTGCGGTGAGTCCAGAGAGTGCACTGGCACCACTGGGGATGCAGTGCAGTGAGTCCAGAGAGTGCACTGGCACCACTGGGGATGCAGTGCAGTGAGTCCAGAGAGTGCACTGGCAGCACTGGGGATGCAGTGCAGTGAGTCCAGAGACTTCACTGGCACCACTGGGGATGCAGTGCAGTGAGTCCAGAGAGTGCATTGGCACCACTGGGGATGCAGTGCAGTGAGTCCAGAGAGTGCACTGGCACCACTGGGGATGCACTGCTGTGAGTCCAGAGAGTGCACTGGCACCACTGGTGATGCAGTACAGTGAGTCCAGAGAGTGCACTGGCACCACTGGGGATGCAGTACAGTGAGTCCAGAGAGTGCAATGGCACCACTGGTGATGCACTTCAGTGAGTCCAGAGAGTGCACTGGCACCACTGGGGATGCAGTGCAGTGAGTCCAGAGATTGCACTGGCACCACTGGGGATGCAGTGCTGTGACTCCAGAGAGCGCACTGGCACCACTGTGGATGCAGAGCAGTGAGTGCAGAGAGTGCACTGGCACCACTGGGGATGCACTTCAGTGAGTCCAGAGAGTGCACTGGCACCACTGGGGATGCACTGCAGTGAGTCCAGAGAGTGCACTGGCACCACTGGTGATGCAGTGCAGTGAGTCCAGAGAGTGCACTGGCACCACTGGGGATGCAGTGCAGTGAGTCCAGAGAGTGCACTGGCACCACTGGGGATGCACTGCAGTGAGTCCAGAGAGTGCACTGGCACCACTGGGGATGCAGTGCAGTGAGTCCAGACAGTGCACTGGCTCCACTGGGGATGCACTGCAGTGAGTCCAGAGAGTGCACTGGCACCACTGGGGATGCACTGCAGTGAGTCCAGACAGTGCACTGGCACCACTGGGGATGCACTGCAGTGAGTCCAGAGAGTGCACTGGCACCACTGGGGATGCAGTGCAGTGAGTCCAGAGAGTGCACTGGCACCACTGGGGTTGCAGTGCAGTGAGTCCAGAGAGCGCACTGGCACCACTGGGGATGCACTGAGTGAGTCCAGAGAGTGCACTGGCACCACTGGGAATGCAGTGCAGTGACTCTGAGAGTGCACTGGCACCACTGGGGATGCACTGCAATGAGTCCAGAGAGTGCACTGTCACCACGTGGGATGCAGTGCAGTGAGTGCAGAGAGTGCACTGGCACCACTGGGGATGCACTGCAGTGAGTCCAGAGAGTGCACTGGCACCACTGGGGATGCACTGCAGTGAGTCCAGAGAGTGCACTGGCCCCAGTGGGGATGCATTGAGTGAGTAAAGAGACTGCACTGGCACCACTGGGTTTGCACTGCAGTGAGTCCAGAGAGTGCACTGGCACCACTGGGGATGCACTGCAGTGAGTCCAGAGAGTGCACTGGCAGCACTGGGGATGCACTTCAGTGAGTCCAGAGAGTGCACTGGCACCACTGGGGATGCAGTGCAGTGAGTCCAGAGAGTGCACTGGCACCACTGGGGATGCAGTGCAGTGACTACAGAGAGTGCACTGGCACCACTGGGGATGCACTGCAGTGGGTCCAGAGAGTGCACTGGCACCATTGGGGATGCACTGCAGTGAGTCCAGAGAGTGCACTGGCACCACTGCGGATGCACTGCAGTGAGTGCAGAGAGTGCACTGGCACCACTGGGGATGCAGTGCAGTGAGTCCAGAGAGTGCACTGGCACCACTGCGGATGCAGTGCAGTGAGTCCACAGAGTGCCCTGGAACCATTGGGGATGCAGTGCAGTGAGTGCAGAGAGTGCACTGGCACCACTGCGGATGCACTGCAGTGAGTCCAGAGAGTGCAGTGGCACCACTGGGGATGCACTGCAGTGAGTCCAGAGAGTGCACTGGCACCACTGGGGACGCACTGCAGTGAGTCCAGAGAGTGCACTGGCACCACTGGGAATGCAGTGCAGTGACTACAGAGAGTGCACTGGCACCACTGGGGATGCAGTGCAGTGAGTCCAGAGAGTGCACAGGCACCAATAGGGATGCACTGCAGTGAGTCCAGAGAGTGCACTGGCACCAATGGGGATGCACTGCAGTGAGTCCAGAGAGTGCACTGGCACCACTGGGGATGCAGTGCATGAGTGCAGAGAGTGTACTGGCACCACTGGGGATGCAGTGCAGTGACTCCAGAGAGTGCACTGGCACCGCTCTTGATGCAGTGCAGTGACTACATAGAATGCACTGGCACCACTGGGGATGCACTGCAGTGACTCCAGAGAGTGCACTGGCACCACTGGGGATGCAGTGCAGTGAGTCCAGAGAGTGCACTGGCACCACAGGCGATAGACTGCAGTGAGTCCAGAGAGTGCACTGGCACCACTGGGGATGCAGTGCAGTGAGTCCAGAGAGTGCACTGGCACCACTGGGGATGCACTGCAGTGAGTCCAGAGAGTGCAGTGGCACCACTGCGGATGCAGTGCAGTGAGTCCAGAGAGTGCACTTGCAACACTGGGGATGCAGTGCAGGTAGTCCAGAGAGTGCACTGGCAACAATGTGGATGCAGTGCAGTGAGTGCAGAGAGTGCACTGGCACAACTGGGTATGCACTGCAGTGAGTCCAGACAGTGCACTGGCACCACTGGGGATGCACTGCAGTGAGTCCAGAGAGTGCACTGGCACCACTGGGGATGCACTACAGTGAGTCCAGAGAGTGCATTGGCACCACTGGGGATGCAGTGCAGTGAGTCCAGAGAGTGCACTGGCACCACTGGGGATGCAGTGCAGTGAGTCCAGAGAGCGCACTGGCACCACTGGGGATGCAGTGCAGTGAGTCCAGAGAGCGCACTGGCACCACTGGGGATGCAGTGCAGTGAGTCCAGAGAGTGCACTGGCACCACTGGGGATGCAGTGCAGTGACTCCAGAGAGTGCACTGGCACCACTGGGGATGCACTGCCGTGAGTCCAGAGAGTGCACTGGCCCCAGTGGGGATGCACTTGAGTGAGTAAAGAGACTGCACTGGCACCACTGGGTTTGCACTGCAGTGAGTCCAGAGAGTGCACTGGCACCACTGGGGATGCAGTGCAGTGAGTCCAGAGAGTGCACTGGCACCTTGGGGATGCAGTGCAGTGAGTCCAGAGAGTGCACTGGCACCACTGGTGATGCACTGCAGTGAGTCCAGAGAGTGCACTGGGACCACTGGGGATGCAGTGCAGTGAGTCCAGAGAGTGCACTGGCACCACTGGGGATGCACCCCGGTGAGTCGAGAGAGTGCACTGGCACCACTGGGGATGCACCCCGGTGAGTCCAGAGAGTGCACTGGCACCACTGGGGATGCACTGCAGTGAGTCCAGAGAGTGCACTGGCACCACCGGGGATGCAGTGCAGTGAGTCCAGAGAGTGCACTGGCACCAGTGGGGGTGCACTGCAGTGAGTCCAGAGAGTGCACTGGCACCACTGGGGTTGCAGTGCAGTGAGTCCAGAGAGCGCACTGGCACCACTGGGGATGCACTGAGTGAGTCCAGAGAGTGCACTGGCACCACTGGGAGTGCAGTGCAGTGACTCTGAGAGTGCACTGGCACCACTGGGGATGCACTGCAATGAGTCCTGATAGTGCACTGGCACCACGTGGGATGCAGTGCAGTGAGTGCAGAGAGTGCACTGGCACCACTGGGGATGCAGTGCAGTGTGTCCAGAGAGTGTACTGGCACCAGTGGGGATGGAGTGCAGTGAGTCCAGAGAGGGCACTGGCACCACTGGGGATGCAGCGCAGTGAGTCCAGAGAGTGCACTGGCACCAGTGGGGATGCACTGTAGTGAGTCCAGAGAGTGCACTGGCACCACTGGGGTTGCAGTGCATTCAGTCCAGAGAGCGCACTGGCACCACTGGGGATGCACTGAGTGAGTCCAGAGAGTGCACTGGCACCACTGGGAATGCAGTGCAGTGACTCTGAGAGTGCACTGGCACCACTGGGTATGCACTGCAATAAGTCCTGATAGTGCACTGGCACCACTGGGGATGCAGTGCAGTGAGTGCAGAGAGTGCACTGGCACCACTGGGGATGCAGTGCAGTGTGTCCAGAGAGTGTACTGGCACCAGTGGGGATGCACTGCAGTGAGTCCAGAGAGTGCAGTGGCACCACTGCGGATGCACTGCAGTGAGTCCAGAGAGTGCACTTGCAACACTGGGGATGCAGTGCAGGTAGTCCATAGAGTGCAGTGGCAACAATGGGGATGCAGTGCAGTGAGTGCAGAGAGTGCACTGGCACAACTGGGTATGCACTGCAGTGAGTCCAGACAGTGCACTGGCACCACTGGAGATGCACTGCAGTGAGTCCAGAGAGTGCACTGGCACCACTGGGGATGCACTGCAGTGAGTCCAGAGAGTGCATTGGCACCACTGGGGATGCAGTGCAGTGAGTCCAGAGAGCGCACTGGCACCACTGGGGATGCAGTGCAGTGAGTCCAGAGAGCGCACTGGCACCACTGGGGATGCAGTGCAGTGAGTCCAGAGAGTGCACTGGCACCACTGGGGATGCAGTGCAGTGACTCCAGAGAGTGCACTGGCACCACTGGGGATGCACTGCCGTGAGTCCAGAGAGTGCACTGGCACCACTGGGGATGCACTGCAGTGAGTCCAGAGAGTGCACTGGCACCACTGGGGATGCACTGCAGTGTGTCCAGAGAGTGCACTGGCACCACTGGGGATGCACTTGAGTGAGTAAAGAGACTGCACTGGCACCACTGGGTTTGCACTGCAGTGAGTCCAGAGAGTGCACTGGCACCACCTGTGATGCAGTGCAGTGAGTCCAGTGAGTGCACTGGCACCACTGGGGATGCAGTGCTGTGACTCCAGAGAGCGCACTGGCACCACTGGGGATGCAGTGCAGTCAGTCCAGTGAGTGCACTGGCACCACTGGGGGTGCAGTACAGTGAGTCCAGAGAGTACACTGACACCACTGGGGATGCACTGCAGTGAGTCCAGAAAGTGCACTGGCACCACTGGGGATGCAGTGCAGTGAGTCCAGAGACTGCACTGGCACCACTGGGGATGCACTGCAGTGAGACCAGAGAGTGCACTGGCACCACTGGGGATGCACTGCAGTGAGTCCAGAGAGTGCACTGGCACCACTGGGGATGCACTGCAGTTAGTCCAGAGAGTGCACTGTCACCACTGGGGATGCAGTGCAGTGAGTCCAGAGAGTGCACTGTCACCACTGGGGATGCAGTGCAGTGAGTCCAGAGAGTGCACTGGCACCACTGGGGCTTCAGTGCAGTGAGACCAGAGAGTGCACTGGCACCACTGGGGATGCACTGCAGTGAGTCCAGAGAGTGCACTGGCACCACTGGGGATGCACTGCAGTTAGTCCAGAGAGTGCACTGTCACCACTGGGGATGCAGTACAGTGAGTCCAGAGAGTGCACTGGCACCAGTGGGGATGCAGTACAGTGAGTCCACAGAGTGCACTGGCACCACTGGACATGCAGTGCAGTGAGTCCAGAGAGTGCACTGGCACCACTGGGGATGCACTTTTGTGACTCCAGAGAGTGCACTGGCACCACTGGGGATGCAGTGCAGTGAGTCCAAAGACTTCACTGGCACCACTGGGGATGCAGTGCAGTGAGTCCAGAGAGTGCACTGGCACCACTGGGGATGCAGTGAAGTGAGTGCAGAGAGTGCACTGGCACCACTGGGGATGCACTGCAGTGAGTGCAGAGAGTGCACTGGCACCACTGGGGATGCACTACAGTGAGTCCAGAGAGTGCACTGACACCACTGGGGATGCAGTGCAGTGAGTCCAGAGAGTGCACTGGCACCACTGGGGATGCAGTGCAGTGAGTCCAGTGAGTGTACTGGCACCACTGGGGATGCAGTGCAGTGAGCCCAGAGAGTGCACTGGCACCACTGAGAATGCACTTCAGTGAGTCCAGAGAGTGCACTGGCACCACTGGGGATGCACTGCAGTGAGTCCAGAGAGTGCACTAGCACCACTGGGGATGCAGTGCAGTGAATCCTGTGAGTACACTGGCACCACTGGGGATGCAGTGCAGTGAGTCCAGAGAGCTCACTGGCACCACTGGGGATGCAGTGCAGTGAGTCCAGAGAGTGCACTGGCACCACTGGAGATGCAGTACAGTGAGTCCAGTGAATGCACTGGAACCACTGGGGATGCAGTGCAGTGAGTCCAGAGAGTGCACTGGAACCACTGGGGATGCAGTACAGTGAGTCCAGTGAGTGCACTGGTACCACTGGGGATGCAGTGCAGTGAGTCCAGAGAGTGCACTGGCACCACTGGGGATGCAGTGCAGTGAGTCCAGAGAGTGCACTGGCAGCACTGGGGATGCAGTGCAGTGAGTCCAGAGACTTCACTGGCACCACTGGGGATGCAGTGCAGTGAGTCCAGAGAGTGCATTGGCACCACTGGGGATGCAGTGCAGTGAGTCCAGAGAGTGCACTGGCACCACTGGGGATGCACTGCTGTGAGTCCAGAGAGTGCACTGGCACCACTGGTGATGCAGTACAGTGAGTCCAGAGAGTGCACTGGCACCACTGGGGATGCAGTGCAGTGAGTCCAGAGAGTGCAATGGCACCACTGGTGATGCACTTCAGTGAGTCCAGAGAGTGCACTGGCACCACTGGGGATGCAGTGCAGTGAGTCCAGAGATTGCACTGGCACCACTGGGGATGCAGTGCTGTGACTCCAGAGAGCGCACTGGCACCACTGTGGATGCAGTGCTGTGAGTGCAGAGAGTGCACTGGCACCACTGGGGATGCACTTCAGTGAGTCCAGAGAGTGCACTGGCACCACTGGGGATGCACTGCAGTGAGTCCAGAGAGTGCACTGGCACCACTGGGGATGCAGTGCAGTGAGTCCAGAGAGCGCACTGGCACCACTGGGGATGCAGTGCAGTGAGTCCAGAGAGTGCACTGGCACCACTGGGGATGCACTGCAGTGAGTCCAGAGAGTGCACTGGCACCACTGGGGATGCAGTGCAGTGACTCCAGAGAGTGCACTGGCACCACAGGGGATGCACTGCCGTGAGTCCAGAGAGTGCACTGGCACCACTGGGGATGCAGTGCAGTGAGTCCAGAGAGTGCACTGGCACCACTGGGGATGCACTGCAGTGAGTCCAGAGAGTGCACTGGCCCCAGTGGGGATGCACTTGAGTGAGTAAAGAGACTGCACTGGCACCACTGGGTTTGCACTGCAGTGAGTCCAGAGAGTGCACTGGCACCACTGGGGATGCAGTGCAGTGAGTCCAGAGAGTGCACTGGCACCTTGGGGATGCAGTGCAGTGAGTCCAGAGAGTGCACTGGCACCACTGGTGATGCACTGCAGTGAGTCCAGAGAGTGCACTGGCACCACTGGGGATGCACTGTAGTGAGTCCAGAGACTGCACAGGCACCACTGGGGATGCACAGCAGTGAGTCCAGAGAGTGCACTGGCACCACTGGGCATGCAGTGCAGTGACTACAGAGAGTGCACTGGCACCACTGGGGATGCACTGCAGTGAGTCCAGAGAGTGCACTGGCACAATTGGGGATGCACTGCAGTGAGTCCAGAGAGTGCACTGGCACCACTGCGGATGCACTGCAGTGAGTGCAGAGAGTGCAGCGGCACCACTGGGGATGCATTGCAGTGAGTCCACAGAGTGCACTGGCACCACTGCGGATGCAGTGCAGTGAGTCCACAGAGTGCCCTGGAACCATTGGGGATGCAGTGCAGTGAGTGCAGAGAGTGCACTGGCACCACTGCGGATGCACTGCAGTGAGTCCAGAGAGTTCACTGGCACCACTGGGGATGCACTGCAGTGAGTCCAGAGAGTGCACTGGCACCACTGGGGATGCACCCCGGTGAGTCGAGAGAGTGCGCTGGCACCACTGGGGATGCACCCCGGTGAGTCCAGAGAGTGCACTGGCACCACAGGGGATGCACTGCAGTGAGTCCAGAGAGTGCACTGGCACCACTGGGGATGCAGTGCAGTGAGTCCAGAGAGTGCACTGGCACCAGTGGGGGTGCACTGCAGTGAGTCCAGAGAGTGCACTGGCACCACTGGGGTTGCAGTGCAGTGAGTCCAGAGAGCGCACTGGCACCACTGGGGATGCACTGAGTGAGTCCAGAGAGTGCACTGGCACCACTGGGAATGCAGTGCAGTGACTCTGAGAGTGCACTGGAACCACTGGGGATGCACTGCAATGAGTCCTGATAGTGCACTAGCACCACGTGGGATGCAGTGCAGTGAGTGCAGAGAGTGCACTGGCACCACTGGGGATGCACTGCAGTGAGTCCAGAGAGTGCACTGGCACCACTGGGGATGCAGTGCAGTGACTACATAGAGTGCACTGGCACCACTGGGGATGCACTGCAGTGGGTCCAGAGAGTGCACTGGCACCATTGGGGATGCACTGCAGTGAGTCCAGAGAGTGCACTGGCACCAGTGGGGATGCACTGCAGTGAGTGCAGAGAGTGCACTGCCACCACTGGGGATGCAGTGCAGTGAGTCCAGAGAGTGCACTGGCACCACTGCGGATGCAGTGCAGTGAGTCCAGAGAGTGCACTGGCACCAATGGGGATGCACTGCAGTGAGTCCAGAGAGTGCACTGGCACCACTGGGGATGCAGTGCATGAGTGCAGAGAGTGTACTGGCACCACTGGGGATGTAGTGCAGTGACTCCAGAGAGTGCACTGGCACCGCTCTTGATGCAGTGCAGTGACTACATAGAATGCACTGGCACCACTGGGGATGCACTGCAGTGACTCCAGAGAGTGCACTGGCACCACTGGGGATGCAGTGCAGTGAGTCCAGAGAGTGCCCTGGCACCACAGGCGATAGACTGCAGTGAGTCCAGAGAGTGCACTGGCACCACTGGGGATGCAGTGCAGTGAGTCCAGAGAGTGCACTGGCACCACTGGGGATGCACTGCAGTGAGTCCAGAGAGTGCAGTGGCACCACTGCGGATGCACTGCAGTGAGTCCAGAGAGTGCACTTGCAACACTGGGGATGCAGTGCAGGTAGTCCAGAGAGTGCACTGGCAACAATGTGGATGCAGTGCAGTGAGTGCAGAGAGTGCACTGGCACAACTGGGTATGCACTGCAGTGAGTCCAGACAGTGCACTGGCACCACTGGGGATGCACTGCAGTGAGTCCAGAGAGTGCACTGGCACCACTGGGGATGCACTGCAGTGAGTCCAGAGAGTGCATTGGCACCACTGGGGATGCAGTGCAGTGAGTGCAGAGAGTGCACTGGCACCACTGGGGATGCACTTCAGTGAGTTCAGAGAGTGCACTGGCACCACTGGGGATGGGTTTCAAGCCAACTGCATTAACCGCTCATGCTTCTTTCTTATGAGACGTTAGTAAACCAATTACATAGCCTTGTCAAGACTAAATCACAGGTAAAAATCCTGTACATCTCATGTGGCCAACCACTCCCAACTAGGATTCCAAGAACCAGGAGGTTCGGTGAAAATAGGGCTAGTGCTATTAGAGGGGTGATTATTAGGGTAAGCCCTAAGCTGTCTTTAATGGAGAAGTATGGGTGGAATGGGATTTTGTCGCAGTCTGATACGATTCCTAGTGGGTTATTTGAGCCTGATTCGTGTAGGAAGGTTAGGTGGACTAGGGTGATTCCTGCAATTAGGAAGGGCAGTAGGAAGTGGATGGCGAAGAATCGGGTTAAGGTTGGATTGTCTACTGAGAATCCTCCTCAGGCTCATTCTACTAGAGTTTGCCCAATGTACGGGATGGCTGAGAATAGGTTGGTGATTACGGTGGCCCCTCAGAATGACATTTGTCCTCATGGTAGGACATACCCTACGAAGGCAGTTGCTATTAGGGTGAGTAGGAGGATTACTCCTGTGTTTCAGGTTTCTTTGTATAGGTAGGAGCCGTAGTAGAGGCCTCGTCCGATGTGTAAGTAGATGCAGATAAAGAAGAGCGAAGCACCGTTGGCGTGGAGGTTGCGGATGAGCCATCCGTACTGGACGTCTCGGCATGTGTGAGCTACTGAGGAGAAGGCGAGTGAAGTGTCTGCGGTGTAGTGTATGGCTAGTAGCAGGCCTGTTAGGATTTGTGTGGCTAAGCAGATGGCTAGAAGGGAGCCGAAGTTTCATCAGGCAGAGATGTTGGAGGGGGCGGGTAGGTCGATTAGGGAGTTGTTGATTATTTTTAGTAGGGGATGGGATTTGCGGATGTTAGGGGCCATTAGTGAGTCTGTGTGTTATTAGGATTATTACCAGGATGGAGAGGGCGAAGGATCCTAGGTAGGCCTTAATTAGCCCTGTGTGTATTGAGGTTGCGGCTTTGCTTGCGGCTACTTGTAGTTCAGCAAGGCCCTCTGGCCCTATTTTTTTGAGTCAGGAGAGGTCGATCAAGTGTAGGGCAATGTTTTGTCCCTTTTCTAGTAGGTTTTTGGAGAAGAATCGGTGTACTAGGGGGTTGAAGTACCCTAATGCAGAGGAGAAGTTTATGAGGGGGTTTGGTTTGGGGTGAGTGAGGGTGTGTGTTATGTTCGATAGTTCTAGGGCTAGGATGATTCCTAGGATTGTTATGAGGATGGCAGCGGTTTTGGTGATAAGGGGTATGGTTATTGGGGGGGTTTTGGTTGGTGTGATGAAAGAGGTAATGATTATTCCTGCTGTAATGCTGCCTAGGGCGAGTCGGGTTAGGGGGGCGGTGATTAGTGGGTTGTTTTCGTTTATTGATACTATTGGGGGGATTCGGGTTTGTCCAGCTTGGACTAGGATGGTTATGCGGATGCTGTAGGTTGCGGTGAATGCTGTGGCTATAAGGGTTAGGAGTAGGGCTCAAGTATTTAGGTATGATGTGTTTAAGCTTTCGATGATGAGGTCTTTTGAGTAGAATCCGGCTAGGAATGGGGTTCCTATCAGCGCCAGGTTTCCGATGGTTAGGCAGGAAGTAGTGACTGGGAGTATTTTCTGTAGGCCTCCTATCTTTCGGATATCTTGTTCTCCGTTTAGGTTGTGGATGATAGACCCTGAGCATAGGAATAGTATGGCTTTAAAGAAGGCATGGGTTGAGATGTGTAGGAAGGCTAGTTGTGGGAGGTTTAGTCCGATAGTGACTATTATTAGTCCTAGTTGGCTGGATGTTGAGAAAGCAATGATTTTTTTGATGTCATTTTGGGTTAGGGCGCATGTGGCAGCGAATAGGGTTGATAGAGCACCTAGGCATAGGCAGGCAGTTAGGGCTGTCTGGTTGGTGGCTAGCAGGGGGTGCATGCGGATGAGCAGGAAGATTCCGGCTACTACTATGGTACTGGAGTGCAGTAGGGCTGATACTGGGGTGGGGCCTTCTATTGCTGCGGGCAGTCATGGGTGGAGTCCAAATTGGGCGGATTTTCCTGCGGCTGCGAGGATTAATCCTATGAGGGGGAGGATTGGGGTTTGGTGGGGGTGTACGGCTTGTTGGATCTCTCAGGTGTTGAATGTTGAAGCTAGTCATGCTATGCTCAGGGTCAGTCCGACGTCTCCGATTCGGTTGTAGATTACGGCTTGTAGGGCGGCGGTGTTGGCATCTGCTCGGCCTTGTCATCAGCCGATGAGAAGGAAGGACATGATTCGTACTCCTTCCCAGCCTACGAATAGGAGGAATATGTTGTTTGCGGTTGTTAGGAGGAGTATGGCGACTAGGAATGTCAGTAGGTAGGTGAAAAATTTTGTTACGTATGGCTCTGAGGCCATGTATCATATGGCGAATTGTAGGATTGATCATGTTACAAATAGGGCGATTGGAAGAAATGTTATTGAGTATTGGTCTATTTTTAGGCTCAGGGGGATTTTAAAGTTTATAATGAATTTTCACTCCCAGTGGCAGGTGACAGATTCTACTCCCGAGTAGATGAATGCGGTTGTAGGGGCTAGGCTAATTAGGAATGCGGTTTTAACAGCGCGGGTGGTGGCTTGTGGGGTGTTTTTAAAGTTTTTAAATAGAAATGGCAGGATGATTGGGGTTAGGAGGATTGTCAGCGTGAGTAGTGTGAGGGAGTTGATTAGTAGTGTGGGGTTCACTCCTTTTACTTGGATTTGCACCAAGATGGGTGGTTCCTAAGACCAGTGGATTGCTGTTATCCTTTAAAAGTAAGGGGGCTGAGGTTTTAGGCTCAGATGTAAGAGTTAGCAGCTCTTGTTGGTTAAACCCTCCCCTCGGCAGGTAAGAAGGTTTGAACTTCTATTCTTAGAATCACAGTCTAATGTTTGGTTTAAACTATACTTGCATGAGGGGATTCCGGAGATCAGTTCGGGTTTGAGGATTAGGAGGAATATTGGGATAATGTGGAGTGTTATGAGCAGGTGTTCTCGCGTGGTTGAGTTTTGCATAGATGTGATGTGGGAGGGGATTGAGCCTCGTTGGGTCATTAGTAGTATGAATAAGGTGTAGGAGGCGGTTAGTAGGGTTGCGATTCCTGTTAGGATGATCGTGAAGGCAGATCAGTTGAATAAGGTGATTATAATGGTTAGCTCTGCTATGAGGTTTGTTGTTGGGGGTAAGGCTATGTTTGTTAGATTGGCCAGCAATCATCAGGTAGCTATGAGTGGTAGGAGAGGTTGTAGGCCTCGTGTGAGTAGTAGAATTCGGCTGTGCGTACGTTCATAGTTTGTGTTGGCTAGGCAGAATAGTATGGAGGAAGTTAGTCCATGGGAAATTATTAGGATCATTGCCCCTGAGAATGATCAGTGGGTTTGGATTATTCCTGCGGCGATAACTAGGCCTATGTGGCTAACGGATGAATAAGCGATTAGTGATTTTAGGTCTGTCTGTCGTAGGCAGATTGAGCTAGTCATTAGGGCGCCTCATAGGGCCAGGGTTAGGAAGGGGTAGTGCAGGAGGTTGGACAGTGGGCCCATAAATAGAGTGACTCGTATAATTCCGTATCCTCCTAGCTTTAGTAGTAGGGCGGCGAGGAGTATTGAGCCTGCGATGGGTGCTTCTACGTGGGCTTTTGGCAGTCAGAGGTGTAGGCCGTATAGTGGGGCTTTTACTATGAATGCTATGAGCAGTGCTAGACCTGATAGTATTCCTGTCCATGAGGTGGATAGGGTTGGGTGGGTTAGTTGTAGGGTTGGCAGGTGCAGGGTGCCAATTTTCACGTATAGGTGTATGATTGTGATTAGCAGGGGTAGAGAGCTTACTGGCGTGTAGAATAGCAGGTAGATGCCAGCGCTTAGGCGTTCTGGTTGGTTCCCCCATCGGGTGATTAAGATTAGGGTGGGAATGAGGGTTGCTTCAAATGAGATGTAAAATAGTGCTAGTTCTGTGGTGGAAAAGGCTAGTAGGATGAATGGCTGGACTGCGACTAAGGTTGAGATAAAGATTCGTTTGCGTTGTAGGGGTTCTTGTTGCAGGTGGTTTTGGCTTGCTATGATTATGAGTGGGAGTAGTCAGCAGGATAGTACTAGGAGGGGGGATGAGATTTGGTCAATTCCTGTTCAGTTGGATAAAAATTTGTAGGGGTAGTAGGTTGGGATTAATCACTGTAGGCTTAGGGCAGCGATTAGGAGGCTGTATAAGGTGGTGTTAGTCCATAGAAATTTTGGTGGAGACAGCAGGGCTGTTGGAAGAAGTATGATTGTGGGTAGGATGATTTTTAGCATTGCAGGAGGTTTAGGTTGTGTAGATGGTCGGAGCCATGTGTGCGGGTGGAGGCTACTAGGATGGCCAGGCCTGTGCCCGCCTCACACGCTGAGAAGGTTAGCATGAGAATTGGTACCATGGTGAATGAGGAGACTTGGTTTTCGATGGATCATATTGATAGGCCTACGAATATCGATAATATTATGCTTTCAAGGCATAGTAGGGCGGATACTAGGTGGGTTCGGTGGAAGGCTAGTCCTAGTCCGCTGAAAATGAAGGCTGAGTAGAAGCTTAAATGTAGGGGCGACATAAAAAAGTTACAGGGTTGGCTGTAATCTGCTGGGTCGAAACCAGCTATCTTTTTGGTTAGACTAACTTTCTGTTATTCTGCTCATTCTAGGCCCCCTTGAATTCACTCGTAGGCCAGTCCGAGTGTTAGGAGAAGGAGGATCACTACAGTTCAGGTGAGGGTCATTAGGGGGGATTGGAGTTGGACGGCTCATGGCAGGGGGAGTAGGAGGGCGATTTCTAGGTCGAATAGGACGAACAGGATGGCTACTGAGGAAGAATCGGACTGAGAATGGTAATCGAGCAGATCCAAGTGGGTCGAATCCACATTCGTACGGTGAGAGTTTCTCTGAGTCGGGGTTTATTTGGGCGAGTCAGAAGTTTAATGCGGTTAGGGCGGCGCTTAGGATTGATGATAGGGCGAATATGAACATGAGTGCGTTCATTGCTCTCCTCTGGGTTTATACCAGATTCTAGAGATTGGAAGTCAATTGTAATTAATATACTAGAAGAGCAAGATCCTCATCAGTAGATGGTTATGTAGAGGAATAGTCAGATGACGTCTACGAAGTGTCAGTATCAGGCTGCTGCCTCGAATCCGAAGTGGTGGTCTGATGTAAAGTGGAACTTGATCAGTCGGAAGAGGCAGACGGTCAGGAAGGAGGATCCGATGATTACGTGGAGTCCGTGGAATCCAGTGGCAACGAAGAAGGTAGATCCGTAGACGCTATCGGCGATTGAGAATGGGGCTTCGTGGTATTCTATTGCTTGTAGGGCTGTGAAGTAGAATCCCAGGAGGATCGTTAGGGTTAGGGCGTGGATGGCGTGTTTTCGGTTTCCTTCTGTGATGCTGTGATGGGCTCACGTTACGGTAACGCCTGAGGCTAGTAGGATGGCTGTGTTTAGTAGGGGGACTTCTATCGGGTTGAGTGGTTTAATTCCTGTTGGGGGTCATTGGCCTCCTAGTTCTGGGGTTGGGGCCAGGCTCGAGTGGAAGAACGCTCAGAAGAACCCTAAGAAGAAGAATGCTTCGGATGTGATGAAAAGGATTATGCCGTATCGTAGGCCTTTTTGGACTGTGGGAGTGTGATGGCCTTGGAAGGTGCTTTCTCGTACAATGTCTCGTCATCATTGGAGTATTACTAGGAGTATTGAGATGAGGCCTAGGGTTAGTAGTATGGATGAGTTGTAGTGGAATCACATGATTAATCCTGAGGTTGTGAGTAGGGCGGCGGCTGCCCCGAAGATTGGTCAAGGGCTTGGGTCAACTATGTGGTATGAGTGTGCTTGGTGTGCCATTAGATGTTTTCTTGTAAGTATAGGCTTAGAAGGAGCACGAAGACGTAGGCCTGGATTATGGCTACTGCTACTTCTAGGATGGTTAGGAGTAGTAGGATGATTATTGTTAGGATGGATACTGCAGGAAGGGTGGGTATTAATGCAATGGAGGCTGTAGAGATGAGTTGGATGAGTAAGTGTCCTGCTGTAAGGTTGGCTGTAAGGCGGACTCCGAGGGCTAGGGGGCGGATTAGTAGGCTGGTTGTTTCGATCAGGATTAGTGCGGGGATTAGGGGTGTAGGGGTACCTTCGGGTAATAGGTGGGCTAAAGAGGCTGATGGTTGGTTTCGTAGGCCTGTTAGTAGTGTGGCGAGCCATAGTGGGAAGGCTAGGGCTATGTTCATAGATAGTTGGGTGGTTGGGGTGAATGTATATGGAAGGAGGCCTAGAAGGTTGATTGTAAGAAGTATGATTATTAGGGATGTAAATATTATGGCTCATTTGTGGCCATTTTTGTTGAGTGGGACTATTAGTTGTTTTGTGATTAGGTGAAGGAGTCATGTTTGGATAGTAGAAAGGCGGTTGTTGATTCATCGGTTGTTTGGGGACGGGAATAGTAGGGCTGGGAAGAGTAGGGATAGTAGGATTAAGGGGATGCCGAATAGATTGGGGCTGGAAAATTGGTCAAAGAAGCTTAGGTTCATGGTCAGGATCATGGTGTGGGTTTGGTAGTGAGGGAGGTCTTATTTGATGGGGGGTTGGTTGTGGTGAAGGCTAGTAGTTTTGGTTGGATGAGGAGTGCTAGGGTTAATCAGGTTATAATTATGATTGAAAATCATGGTGCGGGGTTAAGCTGTGGCATATCATTAAGGAGGGGGAAGTCCCTCTTTGGCTAGCTTAAAAGGCTAGTGCTGTTGCATAGCTTCTTAATGATTAGGATGATGATAGAAGGGACGATCAGGCCTCGAAATGTGGGAGTGGGGTTGATTCTACTACAATGGGTATGTAGCTGTGATTAGCCCCGCAAATTTCTGAGCATTGTCCGTAAAAAATCCCAGGCCGGGTGGTAATGAATGAAGTTTGGTTTAGTCGGCCTGGGATTGCGTCTCTTTTAACTCCGAGCGTTGGGACTGCTCAGGAGTGGAGTACGTCTCCTGCAGTAATGATCACGCGGATGGGGGATTCTATTGGGATAACTACGCGGTGGTCAACTTCTAGCAGTCGGAAGTGGCCGTTGGGTAAGTCTGGGGTGGGCACTATGTAGGAGTCGAATGATAGGTCTTTGAAGTCTGTGTATTCGTAGCTTCAGTATCATTGGTGGCCGATGGCTTTTAGGGTGAGGTCTGGTTCGTCGATTTCGTCCATTATGTAGAGGATTTGTAGGGATGGGAGGGCGAGGAGTACCAGGACGATAGCAGGTAGGATTGTCCAGATCAGCTCTACTTCTTGGGCGTCTACAGCGTTGGACGAGAGTTTTTCTGTTAGTATGTGGGCTAAAAGGTAGAGAACTAGGCTGCAGATAGCTAGGGCAACGATTAGGGCGTGGTCGTGGAATTCAACGAGTTCTTCTATGATGGGTGATGAGGCGTCTTGGAATCCTAGTTGGGAGTGGTTGGCCACATGAGATGTACAGGATTTTTACCTGTGATTTAGTCTTGACAAGGCTATGTAATTGGTTTACTAACGTCTCATAAGAAAGAAGCATGAGCGGTTAACCTCCTGGGAGACCCAGAAAACTTCACCCCAGCAAACCCGCTAGTAACCCCACCACACATCAAGCCAGAATGATACTTCCTATTCGCCTACGCCATCCTACGTTCAATCCCAAATAAACTAGGAGGCGTATTAGCACTGGCCGCCTCCGTACTGATCCTATTCCTAATCCCATTCCTGCACAAATCAAAACAACGAGCAATAACATTCCGACCACTCTCCCAGCTCCTATTCTGAGTACTAGTCGCCGACCTCCTCGTCCTAACATGAGTAGGAAGCCAACCCGTCGAACACCCATTCATCATCATCGGCCAACTCGCTTCAATCGCCTACTTCACTATCCTCCTATTTCTCCTCCCCGCCGCAAGCACCCTAGAAAACAAAATACTTAACTGCTAAATACTCTAATAGTTTATAAAAACATTGGTCTTGTAAACCAAAGATTGAAGTCCAGAGAGTGCACTGGCACCACTGGGGATGCAGTGCATTGAGTCCAGAGAGTGCACTGGCACCACTGGGGATGCACTGCAGTGAGTCCACAGAGTGCACTGACACCACTGGGGATGCAGTGCAGTGAGTCCAGAGAGTGCACTGGCACCACTGGGGATGCAGTGCTGTGACTCCAGAGAGTGCACTGGCACCACTGGGGATGCAGTGCAGTGAGTCCAGAGAGTGCACTGGCACCACTGGGGATGCACTGCAGTGAGTCCAGAGAGTGCACTGTCACCACTGGGGATGCAGTACAGCGAGTCCACAGAGTGCACTGGTACCAGTGGGGATGCAGTGCAGTGAGTCCAGAGAGTGCACTGGCACCACTGGGCATGCAGTGCAGTGAGTCCAGAGAGTGCACTGGCACCACTGGGGATGCACTTCAGTGACTCCAGAGAGTGCACTGGCACCACTGGGGATGCAGTGCAGTGAGTCCAAAGACTTCACTGGCAAAACTGGGGATGCAGTGCGGTGAGTCCAGAGAGTGCACTGGCACCACTGGGGATGCAGTGCAGTGAGTCCAGAGATTGCACTGGCACCACAGGGGCTGCAGTGCAGTGAGTCCAGAGAGTGCACTGGCACCACTGGGGATGCACTGCAGTGAGTCCAGAGAGGGCACTGGCACCACTGGGGATGCAGTACAGTGAGTCCAGAGAGTGCACTGGCACCACTGGGGATGCACTGCAGTGAGTCCAGAGAGTGCACTGGCACCACTGGGGATGCAGTGCACTGAGTCCAGAGAGTGCACTGGCACCACTGGGGATGCAGTGCATTGAGTCCAGAGAGTGCACTGGCACCACTGGGGATGCAGTGCAGTGAGTCCAGAGAGTGCACTGGCACCACTGGGGATGCAGTGCAGTGAGTCCAGAGAGTGCACTGGCACCACTGGGGATGCAGTGCAGTGAGTCCAGAGAGTGCTCTGGCACCACTGGGGATGCACTGCAGTGAGTCCAGAGAGTACACTGGCACCACTGGGGATGCAGTGCAGTGAGTCCAGAGAGTGCACTGGCACCACTGGGGATGCAGTCCAGTTAGTCCAGTGAGTGCACTGGCACCACTGGGGATGCAGTGCAGTGACTGCAGAGAGTACACTGGCACCACCGGGGATTCACTGCAGTGAGTCCAGAGAGTGCACTGGCACCACTGGGGATGCAGTGCAGTGAGTCCAGTGAGTGCACTGGCACCACTGGGGATGCAGTGCTGTGACTCCAGAGAGCGCACTGGCACCACTGGGGATGCAGTGCAGTCAGTCCAGTGAGTGCACTGGCACCACTGGGGGTGCAGTACAGTGAGTCCAGAGAGTGCACTGACACCACTGGGGATGCACTGCAGTGAGTCTAGAAAGTGCACTGGCACCACTGGGGATGCAGTGCAGTGAGTCCAGAGACTGCACTGGCACCACTGGGGATGCACTGCAGTGAGACCAGAGAGTGCACTGGCATCACTGGGGATGCACTGCAGTGAGTCCAGAGAGTGCACTGGCACCACTGGGGATGCACTGCAGTTAGTCCAGAGAGTGCACTGTCACCACTGGGGATGCAGTGCAGTGAGTCCAGAGAGTGCACTGTCACCACTGGGGATGCAGTGCAGTGAGTCCAGAGAGTGCACTGGCACCACTGGGGCTTCAGTGCAGTGAGACCAGAGAGTGCACTGGCACCACTGGGGATGCACTGCAGTGAGTCCAGAGAGTGCACTGGCACCACTGGGGATGCACTGCAGTTAGTCCAGAGAGTGCACTGTCACCACTGGGGATGCAGTACAGTGAGTCCAGAGAGTGCACTGGCACCAGTGGGGATGCAGTACAGTGAGTCCACAGAGTGCACTGGCACCACTGGACATGCAGTGCAGTGAGTCCAGAGATTGCACTGGCACCACTGGGGATGCAGTGCTGTGACTCCAGAGAGCGCACTGGCACCACTGTGGATGCAGTGCTGTGAGTGCAGAGAGTGCACTGGCACCACTGGGGATGCACTTCAGTGAGTCCAGAGAGTGCACTGGCACCACTGGGGATGCACTGCAGTGAGTCCAGAGAGTGCACTGGCACCACTGGGGATGCAGTGCAGTGAGTCCAGAGAGCGCACTGGCACCACTGGGGATGCAGTGCAGTGAGTCCAGAGAGTGCACTGGCACCACTGCGGATGCACTGCAGTGAGTCCAGAGAGTGCACTGGCACCACTGGGGATGCAGTGCAGTGACTCCAGAGAGTGCACTGGCACCACAGGGGATGCACTGCCGTGAGTCCAGAGAGTGCACTGGCACCACTGGGGATGCAGTGCAGTGAGTCCAGAGAGTGCACTGGCACCACTGGGGATGCACTGCAGTGAGTCCAGAGAGTGCACTGGCCCCAGTGGGGATGCACTTGAGTGAGTAAAGAGACTGCACTGGCACCACTGGGTTTGCACTGCAGTGAGTCCAGAGAGTGCACTGGCACCACTGGGGATGCAGTGCAGTGAGTCCAGAGAGTGCACTGGCACCTTGGGGATGCAGTGCAGTGAGTCCAGAGAGTGCACTGGCACCACTGGGGATGCACTGCAGTGAGTCCAGAGAGTGCACTGGCACCACTGGGGATGCACTACAGTGAGTCCAGAGATTGCACTGGCACCACTGGGGATGCAGTGCAGTGAGTCAGAGAGTGCACTGGCACCACTGGGCATGCAGTGCAGTGACTACAGAGAGTGCACTGGCACCACTGGGGATGCACTGCAGTGAGTCCAGAGAGTGCACTGGCACAATTGGGGATGCACTGCAGTGAGTCCAGAGAGTGCACTGGCACCACTGCGGATGCACTGCAGTGAGTGCAGAGAGTGCAGCGGCACCACTGGGGATGCATTGCAGTGAGTCCACAGAGTGCACTGGCACCACTGCGGATGCAGTGCAGTGAGTCCACAGAGTGCCCTGGAACCATTGGGGATGCAGTGCAGTGAGTGCAGAGAGTGCACTGGCACCACTGCGGATGCACTGCAGTGAGTCCAGAGAGTTCACTGGCACCACTGGGGATGCACTGCAGTGAGTCCAGAGAGTGCACTGGCACCACTGGGGATGCACCCCGGTGAGTCGAGAGAGTGCGCTGGCACCACTGGGGATGCACCCCGGTGAGTCCAGAGAGTGCACTGGCACCACAGGGGATGCACTGCAGTGAGTCCAGAGAGTGCACTGGCACCACTGGGGATGCAGTGCAGTGAGTCCAGAGAGTGCACTGGCACCAGTGGGGGTGCACTGCAGTGAGTCCAGAGAGTGCACTGGCACCACTGGGGTTGCAGTGCAGTGAGTCCAGAGAGCGCACTGGCACCACTGGGGATGCACTGAGTGAGTCCAGAGAGTGCACTGGCACCACTGGGAATGCAGTGCAGTGACTCTGAGAGTGCACTGGAACCACTGGGGATGCACTGCAATGAGTCCTGATAGTGCACTAGCACCACGTGGGATGCAGTGCAGTGAGTGCCAGAGAGTGCACTGGCACCACTGGGGATGCACTGCAGTGAGTCCAGAGAGTGCACTGGCACCACTGGGGATGCAGTGCAGTGACTACATAGAGTGCACTGGCACCACTGGGGATGCACTGCAGTGGGTCCAGAGAGTGCACTGGCACCATTGGGGATGCACTGCAGTGAGTCCAGAGAGTGCACTGGCACCAGTGGGGATGCACTGCAGTGAGTGCAGAGAGTGCACTGCCACCACTGGGGATGCAGTGCAGTGAGTCCAGAGAGTGCACTGGCACCACTGCGGATGCAGTGCAGTGAGTCCAGAGAGTGCACTGGCACCAATGGGGATGCACTGCAGTGAGTCCAGAGAGTGCACTGGCACCACTGGGGATGCAGTGCATGAGTGCAGAGAGTGTACTGGCACCACTGGGGATGTAGTGCAGTGACTCCAGAGAGTGCACTGGCACCGCTCTTGATGCAGTGCAGTGACTACATAGAATGCACTGGCACCACTGGGGATGCACTGCAGTGACTCCAGAGAGTGCACTGGCACCACTGGGGATGCAGTGCAGTGAGTCCAGAGAGTGCACTGGCACCACAGGCGATAGACTGCAGTGAGTCCAGAGAGTGCACTGGCACCACTGGGGATGCAGTGCAGTGAGTCCAGAGAGTGCACTGGCACCACTGGGGATGCACTGCAGTGAGTCCAGAGAGTGCAGTGGCACCACTGCGGATGCACTGCAGTGAGTCCAGAGAGTGCACTTGCAACACTGGGGATGCAGTGCAGGTAGTCCAGAGAGTGCACTGGCAACAATGTGGATGCAGTGCAGTGAGTGCAGAGAGTGCACTGGCACAACTGGGTATGCACTGCAGTGAGTCCAGACAGTGCACTGGCACCACTGGGGATGCACTGCAGTGAGTCCAGAGAGTGCACTGGCACCACTGGGGATGCACTGCAGTGAGTCCAGAGAGTGCATTGGCACCACTGGGGATGCAGTGCAGTGAGTGCAGAGAGTGCACTGGCACCACTGGGGATGCACTTCAGTGAGTTCAGAGAGTGCACTGGCACCACTGGGGATGGGTTTCAAGCCAACTGCATTAACCGCTCATGCTTCTTTCTTATGAGACGTTAGTAAACCAATTACATAGCCTTGTCAAGACTAAATCACAGGTAAAAATCCTGTACATCTCATGTGGCCAACCACTCCCAACTAGGATTCCAAGAACCAGGAGGTTCGGTGAAAATAGGGCTAGTGCTATTAGAGGGGTGATTATTAGGGTAAGCCCTAAGCTGTCTTTAATGGAGAAGTATGGGTGGAATGGGATTTTGTCGCAGTCTGATACGATTCCTAGTGGGTTATTTGAGCCTGATTCGTGTAGGAAGGTTAGGTGGACTAGGGTGATTCCTGCAATTAGGAAGGGCAGTAGGAAGTGGATGGCGAAGAATCGGGTTAAGGTTGGATTGTCTACTGAGAATCCTCCTCAGGCTCATTCTACTAGAGTTTGCCCAATGTACGGGATGGCTGAGAATAGGTTGGTGATTACGGTGGCCCCTCAGAATGACATTTGTCCTCATGGTAGGACATACCCTACGAAGGCAGTTGCTATTAGGGTGAGTAGGAGGATTACTCCTGTGTTTCAGGTTTCTTTGTATAGGTAGGAGCCGTAGTAGAGGCCTCGTCCGATGTGTAAGTAGATGCAGATAAAGAAGAGCGAAGCACCGTTGGCGTGGAGGTTGCGGATGAGCCATCCGTACTGGACGTCTCGGCATGTGTGAGCTACTGAGGAGAAGGCGAGTGAAGTGTCTGCGGTGTAGTGTATGGCTAGTAGCAGGCCTGTTAGGATTTGTGTGGCTAAGCAGATGGCTAGAAGGGAGCCGAAGTTTCATCAGGCAGAGATGTTGGAGGGGGCGGGTAGGTCGATTAGGGAGTTGTTGATTATTTTTAGTAGGGGATGGGATTTGCGGATGTTAGGGGCCATTAGTGAGTCTGTGTGTTATTAGGATTATTACCAGGATGGAGAGGGCGAAGGATCCTAGGTAGGCCTTAATTAGCCCTGTGTGTATTGAGGTTGCGGCTTTGCTTGCGGCTACTTGTAGTTCAGCAAGGCCCTCTGGCCCTATTTTTTTGAGTCAGGAGAGGTCGATCAAGTGTAGGGCAATGTTTTGTCCCTTTTCTAGTAGGTTTTTGGAGAAGAATCGGTGTACTAGGGGGTTGAAGTACCCTAATGCAGAGGAGAAGTTTATGAGGGGGTTTGGTTTGGGGTGAGTGAGGGTGTGTGTTATGTTCGATAGTTCTAGGGCTAGGATGATTCCTAGGATTGTTATGAGGATGGCAGCGGTTTTGGTGATAAGGGGTATGGTTATTGGGGGGGTTTTGGTTGGTGTGATGAAAGAGGTAATGATTATTCCTGCTGTAATGCTGCCTAGGGCGAGTCGGGTTAGGGGGGCGGTGATTAGTGGGTTGTTTTCGTTTATTGATACTATTGGGGGGATTCGGGTTTGTCCAGCTTGGACTAGGATGGTTATGCGGATGCTGTAGGTTGCGGTGAATGCTGTGGCTATAAGGGTTAGGAGTAGGGCTCAAGTATTTAGGTATGATGTGTTTAAGCTTTCGATGATGAGGTCTTTTGAGTAGAATCCGGCTAGGAATGGGGTTCCTATCAGCGCCAGGTTTCCGATGGTTAGGCAGGAAGTAGTGACTGGGAGTATTTTCTGTAGGCCTCCTATCTTTCGGATATCTTGTTCTCCGTTTAGGTTGTGGATGATAGACCCTGAGCATAGGAATAGTATGGCTTTAAAGAAGGCATGGGTTGAGATGTGTAGGAAGGCTAGTTGTGGGAGGTTTAGTCCGATAGTGACTATTATTAGTCCTAGTTGGCTGGATGTTGAGAAAGCAATGATTTTTTTGATGTCATTTTGGGTTAGGGCGCATGTGGCAGCGAATAGGGTTGATAGAGCACCTAGGCATAGGCAGGCAGTTAGGGCTGTCTGGTTGGTGGCTAGCAGGGGGTGCATGCGGATGAGCAGGAAGATTCCGGCTACTACTATGGTACTGGAGTGCAGTAGGGCTGATACTGGGGTGGGGCCTTCTATTGCTGCGGGCAGTCATGGGTGGAGTCCAAATTGGGCGGATTTTCCTGCGGCTGCGAGGATTAATCCTATGAGGGGGAGGATTGGGGTTTGGTGGGGGTGTACGGCTTGTTGGATCTCTCAGGTGTTGAATGTTGAAGCTAGTCATGCTATGCTCAGGGTCAGTCCGACGTCTCCGATTCGGTTGTAGATTACGGCTTGTAGGGCGGCGGTGTTGGCATCTGCTCGGCCTTGTCATCAGCCGATGAGAAGGAAGGACATGATTCGTACTCCTTCCCAGCCTACGAATAGGAGGAATATGTTGTTTGCGGTTGTTAGGAGGAGTATGGCGACTAGGAATGTCAGTAGGTAGGTGAAAAATTTTGTTACGTATGGCTCTGAGGCCATGTATCATATGGCGAATTGTAGGATTGATCATGTTACAAATAGGGCGATTGGAAGAAATGTTATTGAGTATTGGTCTATTTTTAGGCTCAGGGGGATTTTAAAGTTTATAATGAATTTTCACTCCCAGTGGCAGGTGACAGATTCTACTCCCGAGTAGATGAATGCGGTTGTAGGGGCTAGGCTAATTAGGAATGCGGTTTTAACAGCGCGGGTGGTGGCTTGTGGGGTGTTTTTAAAGTTTTTAAATAGAAATGGCAGGATGATTGGGGTTAGGAGGATTGTCAGCGTGAGTAGTGTGAGGGAGTTGATTAGTAGTGTGGGGTTCACTCCTTTTACTTGGATTTGCACCAAGATGGGTGGTTCCTAAGACCAGTGGATTGCTGTTATCCTTTAAAAGTAAGGGGGCTGAGGTTTTAGGCTCAGATGTAAGAGTTAGCAGCTCTTGTTGGTTAAACCCTCCCCTCGGCAGGTAAGAAGGTTTGAACTTCTATTCTTAGAATCACAGTCTAATGTTTGGTTTAAACTATACTTGCATGAGGGGATTCCGGAGATCAGTTCGGGTTTGAGGATTAGGAGGAATATTGGGATAATGTGGAGTGTTATGAGCAGGTGTTCTCGCGTGGTTGAGTTTTGCATAGATGTGATGTGGGAGGGGATTGAGCCTCGTTGGGTCATTAGTAGTATGAATAAGGTGTAGGAGGCGGTTAGTAGGGTTGCGATTCCTGTTAGGATGATCGTGAAGGCAGATCAGTTGAATAAGGTGATTATAATGGTTAGCTCTGCTATGAGGTTTGTTGTTGGGGGTAAGGCTATGTTTGTTAGATTGGCCAGCAATCATCAGGTAGCTATGAGTGGTAGGAGAGGTTGTAGGCCTCGTGTGAGTAGTAGAATTCGGCTGTGCGTACGTTCATAGTTTGTGTTGGCTAGGCAGAATAGTATGGAGGAAGTTAGTCCATGGGAAATTATTAGGATCATTGCCCCTGAGAATGATCAGTGGGTTTGGATTATTCCTGCGGCGATAACTAGGCCTATGTGGCTAACGGATGAATAAGCGATTAGTGATTTTAGGTCTGTCTGTCGTAGGCAGATTGAGCTAGTCATTAGGGCGCCTCATAGGGCCAGGGTTAGGAAGGGGTAGTGCAGGAGGTTGGACAGTGGGCCCATAAATAGAGTGACTCGTATAATTCCGTATCCTCCTAGCTTTAGTAGTAGGGCGGCGAGGAGTATTGAGCCTGCGATGGGTGCTTCTACGTGGGCTTTTGGCAGTCAGAGGTGTAGGCCGTATAGTGGGGCTTTTACTATGAATGCTATGAGCAGTGCTAGACCTGATAGTATTCCTGTCCATGAGGTGGATAGGGTTGGGTGGGTTAGTTGTAGGGTTGGCAGGTGCAGGGTGCCAATTTTCACGTATAGGTGTATGATTGTGATTAGCAGGGGTAGAGAGCTTACTGGCGTGTAGAATAGCAGGTAGATGCCAGCGCTTAGGCGTTCTGGTTGGTTCCCCCATCGGGTGATTAAGATTAGGGTGGGAATGAGGGTTGCTTCAAATGAGATGTAAAATAGTGCTAGTTCTGTGGTGGAAAAGGCTAGTAGGATGAATGGCTGGACTGCGACTAAGGTTGAGATAAAGATTCGTTTGCGTTGTAGGGGTTCTTGTTGCAGGTGGTTTTGGCTTGCTATGATTATGAGTGGGAGTAGTCAGCAGGATAGTACTAGGAGGGGGGATGAGATTTGGTCAATTCCTGTTCAGTTGGATAAAAATTTGTAGGGGTAGTAGGTTGGGATTAATCACTGTAGGCTTAGGGCAGCGATTAGGAGGCTGTATAAGGTGGTGTTAGTCCATAGAAATTTTGGTGGAGACAGCAGGGCTGTTGGAAGAAGTATGATTGTGGGTAGGATGATTTTTAGCATTGCAGGAGGTTTAGGTTGTGTAGATGGTCGGAGCCATGTGTGCGGGTGGAGGCTACTAGGATGGCCAGGCCTGTGCCCGCCTCACACGCTGAGAAGGTTAGCATGAGAATTGGTACCATGGTGAATGAGGAGACTTGGTTTTCGATGGATCATATTGATAGGCCTACGAATATCGATAATATTATGCTTTCAAGGCATAGTAGGGCGGATACTAGGTGGGTTCGGTGGAAGGCTAGTCCTAGTCCGCTGAAAATGAAGGCTGAGTAGAAGCTTAAATGTAGGGGCGACATAAAAAAGTTACAGGGTTGGCTGTAATCTGCTGGGTCGAAACCAGCTATCTTTTTGGTTAGACTAACTTTCTGTTATTCTGCTCATTCTAGGCCCCCTTGAATTCACTCGTAGGCCAGTCCGAGTGTTAGGAGAAGGAGGATCACTACAGTTCAGGTGAGGGTCATTAGGGGGGATTGGAGTTGGACGGCTCATGGCAGGGGGAGTAGGAGGGCGATTTCTAGGTCGAATAGGACGAACAGGATGGCTACTGAGGAAGAATCGGACTGAGAATGGTAATCGAGCAGATCCAAGTGGGTCGAATCCACATTCGTACGGTGAGAGTTTCTCTGAGTCGGGGTTTATTTGGGCGAGTCAGAAGTTTAATGCGGTTAGGGCGGCGCTTAGGATTGATGATAGGGCGAATATGAACATGAGTGCGTTCATTGCTCTCCTCTGGGTTTATACCAGATTCTAGAGATTGGAAGTCAATTGTAATTAATATACTAGAAGAGCAAGATCCTCATCAGTAGATGGTTATGTAGAGGAATAGTCAGATGACGTCTACGAAGTGTCAGTATCAGGCTGCTGCCTCGAATCCGAAGTGGTGGTCTGATGTAAAGTGGAACTTGATCAGTCGGAAGAGGCAGACGGTCAGGAAGGAGGATCCGATGATTACGTGGAGTCCGTGGAATCCAGTGGCAACGAAGAAGGTAGATCCGTAGACGCTATCGGCGATTGAGAATGGGGCTTCGTGGTATTCTATTGCTTGTAGGGCTGTGAAGTAGAATCCCAGGAGGATCGTTAGGGTTAGGGCGTGGATGGCGTGTTTTCGGTTTCCTTCTGTGATGCTGTGATGGGCTCACGTTACGGTAACGCCTGAGGCTAGTAGGATGGCTGTGTTTAGTAGGGGGACTTCTATCGGGTTGAGTGGTTTAATTCCTGTTGGGGGTCATTGGCCTCCTAGTTCTGGGGTTGGGGCCAGGCTCGAGTGGAAGAACGCTCAGAAGAACCCTAAGAAGAAGAATGCTTCGGATGTGATGAAAAGGATTATGCCGTATCGTAGGCCTTTTTGGACTGTGGGAGTGTGATGGCCTTGGAAGGTGCTTTCTCGTACAATGTCTCGTCATCATTGGAGTATTACTAGGAGTATTGAGATGAGGCCTAGGGTTAGTAGTATGGATGAGTTGTAGTGGAATCACATGATTAATCCTGAGGTTGTGAGTAGGGCGGCGGCTGCCCCGAAGATTGGTCAAGGGCTTGGGTCAACTATGTGGTATGAGTGTGCTTGGTGTGCCATTAGATGTTTTCTTGTAAGTATAGGCTTAGAAGGAGCACGAAGACGTAGGCCTGGATTATGGCTACTGCTACTTCTAGGATGGTTAGGAGTAGTAGGATGATTATTGTTAGGATGGATACTGCAGGAAGGGTGGGTATTAATGCAATGGAGGCTGTAGAGATGAGTTGGATGAGTAAGTGTCCTGCTGTAAGGTTGGCTGTAAGGCGGACTCCGAGGGCTAGGGGGCGGATTAGTAGGCTGGTTGTTTCGATCAGGATTAGTGCGGGGATTAGGGGTGTAGGGGTACCTTCGGGTAATAGGTGGGCTAAAGAGGCTGATGGTTGGTTTCGTAGGCCTGTTAGTAGTGTGGCGAGCCATAGTGGGAAGGCTAGGGCTATGTTCATAGATAGTTGGGTGGTTGGGGTGAATGTATATGGAAGGAGGCCTAGAAGGTTGATTGTAAGAAGTATGATTATTAGGGATGTAAATATTATGGCTCATTTGTGGCCATTTTTGTTGAGTGGGACTATTAGTTGTTTTGTGATTAGGTGAAGGAGTCATGTTTGGATAGTAGAAAGGCGGTTGTTGATTCATCGGTTGTTTGGGGACGGGAATAGTAGGGCTGGGAAGAGTAGGGATAGTAGGATTAAGGGGATGCCGAATAGATTGGGGCTGGAAAATTGGTCAAAGAAGCTTAGGTTCATGGTCAGGATCATGGTGTGGGTTTGGTAGTGAGGGAGGTCTTATTTGATGGGGGGTTGGTTGTGGTGAAGGCTAGTAGTTTTGGTTGGATGAGGAGTGCTAGGGTTAATCAGGTTATAATTATGATTGAAAATCATGGTGCGGGGTTAAGCTGTGGCATATCATTAAGGAGGGGGAAGTCCCTCTTTGGCTAGCTTAAAAGGCTAGTGCTGTTGCATAGCTTCTTAATGATTAGGATGATGATAGAAGGGACGATCAGGCCTCGAAATGTGGGAGTGGGGTTGATTCTACTACAATGGGTATGTAGCTGTGATTAGCCCCGCAAATTTCTGAGCATTGTCCGTAAAAAATCCCAGGCCGGGTGGTAATGAATGAAGTTTGGTTTAGTCGGCCTGGGATTGCGTCTCTTTTAACTCCGAGCGTTGGGACTGCTCAGGAGTGGAGTACGTCTCCTGCAGTAATGATCACGCGGATGGGGGATTCTATTGGGATAACTACGCGGTGGTCAACTTCTAGCAGTCGGAAGTGGCCGTTGGGTAAGTCTGGGGTGGGCACTATGTAGGAGTCGAATGATAGGTCTTTGAAGTCTGTGTATTCGTAGCTTCAGTATCATTGGTGGCCGATGGCTTTTAGGGTGAGGTCTGGTTCGTCGATTTCGTCCATTATGTAGAGGATTTGTAGGGATGGGAGGGCGAGGAGTACCAGGACGATAGCAGGTAGGATTGTCCAGATCAGCTCTACTTCTTGGGCGTCTACAGCGTTGGACGAGAGTTTTTCTGTTAGTATGTGGGCTAAAAGGTAGAGAACTAGGCTGCAGATAGCTAGGGCAACGATTAGGGCGTGGTCGTGGAATTCAACGAGTTCTTCTATGATGGGTGATGAGGCGTCTTGGAATCCTAGTTGGGAGTGGTTGGCCACATGAGATGTACAGGATTTTTACCTGTGATTTAGTCTTGACAAGGCTATGTAATTGGTTTACTAACGTCTCATAAGAAAGAAGCATGAGCGGTTAACCTCCTGGGAGACCCAGAAAACTTCACCCCAGCAAACCCGCTAGTAACCCCACCACACATCAAGCCAGAATGATACTTCCTATTCGCCTACGCCATCCTACGTTCAATCCCAAATAAACTAGGAGGCGTATTAGCACTGGCCGCCTCCGTACTGATCCTATTCCTAATCCCATTCCTGCACAAATCAAAACAACGAGCAATAACATTCCGACCACTCTCCCAGCTCCTATTCTGAGTACTAGTCGCCGACCTCCTCGTCCTAACATGAGTAGGAAGCCAACCCGTCGAACACCCATTCATCATCATCGGCCAACTCGCTTCAATCGCCTACTTCACTATCCTCCTATTTCTCCTCCCCGCCGCAAGCACCCTAGAAAACAAAATACTTAACTGCTAAATACTCTAATAGTTTATAAAAACATTGGTCTTGTAAATCAAAGATTGAAGTCCAGAGAGTGCACTGGCACCACTGGGGATGCAGTGCATTGAGTCCAGAGAGTGCACTGGCACCACTGGGGATGCACTGCAGTGAGTCCACAGAGTGCACTGACACCACTGGGGATGCAGTGCAGTGAGTCCAGAGAGTGCACTGGCACCACTGGGGATGCAGTGCAGTGAGTCCAGAGAGTGCACTGGCACCACTGGGGATGCAGTGCAGTGAGTCCAGAGAGTGCACTGGCACCACTGGGGATGCACTGCAGTGAGTCAAGAGAGTGCACTGTCACCACTGGGGATGCAGTACAGCGAGTCCACAGAGTGCACTGGTACCAGTGGGGATGCAGTGCAGTGAGTCCAGAGAGTGCACTGGCACCACTGGGCATGCAGTGCAGTGAGTCCAGAGAGTGCACTGGCACCACTGGGGATGCACTTCAGTGACTCCAGAGAGTGCACTGGCACCACTGGGGATGCAGTGCAGTGAGTCCAAAGACTTCACTGGCAAAACTGGGGATGCAGTGCGGTGAGTCCAGAGAGTGCACTGGCACCACTGGGGATGCAGTGCAGTGAGTCCAGAGATTGCACTGGCACCACAGGGGCTGCAGTGCAGTGAGTCCAGAGAGTGCACTGGCACCACTGGGGATGCACTGCAGTGAGTCCAGAGAGGGCACTGGCACCACTGGGGATGCAGTACAGTGAGTCCAGAGAGTGCACTGGCACCACTGGGGATGCACTGCAGTGAGTCCAGAGAGTGCACTGGCACCACTGGGGATGCAGTGCACTGAGTCCAGAGAGTGCACTGGCACCACTGGGGATGCAGTGCATTGAGTCCAGAGAGTGCACTGGCACCACTGGGGATGCAGTGCAGTGAGTCCAGAGAGTGCACTGGCACCACTGGGGATGCAGTGCAGTGAGTCCAGAGAGTGCACTGGCACCACTGGGGATGCAGTGCAGTGAGTCCAGAGAGTGCTCTGGCACCACTGGGGATGCACTGCAGTGAGTCCAGAGAGTACACTGGCACCACTGGGGATGCAGTGCAGTTAGTCCAGTGAGTGCACTGGCACCACTGGGGATGCAGTGCAGTGACTGCAGAGAGTACACTGGCACCACCGGGGATTCACTGCAGTGAGTCCAGAGAGTGCACTGGCACCACTGGGGATGCAGTGCAGTGAGTCCAGTGAGTGCACTGGCACCACTGGGGATGCAGTGCTGTGACTCCAGAGAGCGCACTGGCACCACTGGGGATGCAGTGCAGTCAGTCCAGTGAGTGCACTGGCACCACTGGGGGTGCAGTACAGTGAGTCCAGAGAGTGCACTGACACCACTGGGGATGCACTGCAGTGAGTCCAGAAAGTGCACTGGCACCACTGGGGATGCAGTGCAGTGAGTCCAGAGACTGCACTGGCACCACTGGGGATGCACTGCAGTGAGACCAGAGAGTGCACTGGCACCACTGGGGATGCACTGCAGTGAGTCCAGAGAGTGCACTGGCACCACTGGGGATGCACTGCAGTTAGTCCAGAGAGTGCACTGTCACCACTGGGGATGCAGTGCAGTGAGTCCAGAGAGTGCACTGTCACCACTGGGGATGCAGTGCAGTGAGTCCAGAGAGTGCACTGGCACCACTGGGGCTTCAGTGCAGTGAGACCAGAGAGTGCACTGGCACCACTGGGGATGCACTGCAGTGAGTCCAGAGAGTGCACTGGCACCACTGGGGATGCACTGCAGTTAGTCCAGAGAGTGCACTGTCACCACTGGGGATGCAGTACAGTGAGTCCAGAGAGTGCACTGGCACCAGTGGGGATGCAGTACAGTGAGTCCACAGAGTGCACTGGCACCACTGGACATGCAGTGCAGTGAGTCCAGAGATTGCACTGGCACCACTGGGGATGCAGTGCTGTGACTCCAGAGAGCGCACTGGCACCACTGTGGATGCAGTGCTGTGAGTGCAGAGAGTGCACTGGCACCACTGGGGATGCACTTCAGTGAGTCCAGAGAGTGCACTGGCACCACTGGGGATGCACTGCAGTGAGTCCAGAGAGTGCACTGGCACCACTGGGGATGCAGTGCAGTGAGTCCAGAGAGCGCACTGGCACCACTGGGGATGCAGTGCAGTGAGTCCAGAGAGTGCACTGGCACCACTGCGGATGCACTGCAGTGAGTCCAGAGAGTGCACTGGCACCACTGGGGATGCAGTGCAGTGACTCCAGAGAGTGCACTGGCACCACAGGGGATGCACTGCCGTGAGTCCAGAGAGTGCACTGGCACCACTGGGGATGCAGTGCAGTGAGTCCAGAGAGTGCACTGGCACCACTGGGGATGCACTGCAGTGAGTCCAGAGAGTGCACTGGCCCCAGTGGGGATGCACTGCAGTGAGTAAAGAGACTGCACTGGCACCACTGGGTTTGCACTGCAGTGAGTCCAGAGAGTGCACTGGCACCACTGGGGATGCAGTGCAGTGAGTCCAGAGAGTGCACTGGCACCTTGGGGATGCAGTGCAGTGAGTCCAGAGAGTGCACTGGCACCACTGGTGATGCACTGCAGTGAGTCCAGAGAGTGCACTGGCACCACTGGTGATGCACTGTAGTGAGTCCAGAGACTGCACAGGCACCACTGGGGATGCAGTGCAGTGAGTCCAGAGAGTGCACTGGCACCACTGGGCATGCAGTGCAGTGACTACAGAGAGTGCACTGGCACCACTGGGGATGCACTGCAGTGAGTCCAGAGAGTGCACTGGCACAATTGGGGATGCACTGCAGTGAGTCCAGAGAGTGCACTGGCACCACTGCGGATGCACTGCAGTGAGTGCAGAGAGTGCAGCGGCACCACTGGGGATGCATTGCAGTGAGTCCACAGAGTGCACTGGCACCACTGCGGATGCAGTGCAGTGAGTCCACAGAGTGCCCTGGAACCATTGGGGATGCAGTGCAGTGAGTGCAGAGAGTGCACTGGCACCACTGCGGATGCACTGCAGTGAGTCCAGAGAGTTCACTGGCACCACTGGGGATGCACTGCAGTGAGTCCAGAGAGTGCACTGGCACCACTGGGGATGCACCCCGGTGAGTCGAGAGAGTGCGCTGGCACCACTGGGGATGCACCCCGGTGAGTCCAGAGAGTGCACTGGCACCACAGGGGATGCACTGCAGTGAGTCCAGAGAGTGCACTGGCACCACTGGGGATGCAGTGCAGTGAGTCCAGAGAGTGCACTGGCACCAGTGGGGGTGCACTGCAGTGAGTCCAGAGAGTGCACTGGCACCACTGGGGTTGCAGTGCAGTGAGTCCAGAGAGCGCACTGGCACCACTGGGGATGCACTGAGTGAGTCCAGAGAGTGCACTGGCACCACTGGGAATGCAGTGCAGTGACTCTGAGAGTGCACTGGAACCACTGGGGATGCACTGCAATGAGTCCTGATAGTGCACTAGCACCACGTGGGATGCAGTGCAGTGAGTGCAGAGAGTGCACTGGCACCACTGGGGATGCACTGCAGTGAGTCCAGAGAGTGCACTGGCACCACTGGGGATGCAGTGCAGTGACTACATAGAGTGCACTGGCACCACTGGGGATGCACTGCAGTGGGTCCAGAGAGTGCACTGGCACCATTGGGGATGCACTGCAGTGAGTCCAGAGAGTGCACTGGCACCAGTGGGGATGCACTGCAGTGAGTGCAGAGAGTGCACTGCCACCACTGGGGATGCAGTGCAGTGAGTCCAGAGAGTGCACTGGCACCACTGCGGATGCAGTGCAGTGAGTCCAGAGAGTGCACTGGCACCAATGGGGATGCACTGCAGTGAGTCCAGAGAGTGCACTGGCACCACTGGGGATGCAGTGCATGAGTGCAGAGAGTGTACTGGCACCACTGGGGATGTAGTGCAGTGACTCCAGAGAGTGCACTGGCACCGCTCTTGATGCAGTGCAGTGACTACATAGAATGCACTGGCACCACTGGGGATGCACTGCAGTGACTCCAGAGAGTGCACTGGCACCACTGGGGATGCAGTGCAGTGAGTCCAGAGAGTGCCCTGGCACCACAGGCGATAGACTGCAGTGAGTCCAGAGAGTGCACTGGCACCACTGGGGATGCAGTGCAGTGAGTCCAGAGAGTGCACTGGCACCACTGGGGATGCACTGCAGTGAGTCCAGAGAGTGCAGTGGCACCACTGCGGATGCACTGCAGTGAGTCCAGAGAGTGCACTTGCAACACTGGGGATGCAGTGCAGGTAGTCCAGAGAGTGCACTGGCAACAATGTGGATGCAGTGCAGTGAGTGCAGAGAGTGCACTGGCACAACTGGGTATGCACTGCAGTGAGTCCAGACAGTGCACTGGCACCACTGGGGATGCACTGCAGTGAGTCCAGAGAGTGCACTGGCACCACTGGGGATGCACTGCAGTGAGTCCAGAGAGTGCATTGGCACCACTGGGGATGCAGTGCAGTGAGTGCAGAGAGTGCACTGGCACCACTGGGGATGCACTTCAGTGAGTTCAGAGAGTGCACTGGCACCACTGGGGATGGGTTTCAAGCCAACTGCATTAACCGCTCATGCTTCTTTCTTATGAGACGTTAGTAAACCAATTACATAGCCTTGTCAAGACTAAATCACAGGTAAAAATCCTGTACATCTCATGTGGCCAACCACTCCCAACTAGGATTCCAAGAACCAGGAGGTTCGGTGAAAATAGGGCTAGTGCTATTAGAGGGGTGATTATTAGGGTAAGCCCTAAGCTGTCTTTAATGGAGAAGTATGGGTGGAATGGGATTTTGTCGCAGTCTGATACGATTCCTAGTGGGTTATTTGAGCCTGATTCGTGTAGGAAGGTTAGGTGGACTAGGGTGATTCCTGCAATTAGGAAGGGCAGTAGGAAGTGGATGGCGAAGAATCGGGTTAAGGTTGGATTGTCTACTGAGAATCCTCCTCAGGCTCATTCTACTAGAGTTTGCCCAATGTACGGGATGGCTGAGAATAGGTTGGTGATTACGGTGGCCCCTCAGAATGACATTTGTCCTCATGGTAGGACATACCCTACGAAGGCAGTTGCTATTAGGGTGAGTAGGAGGATTACTCCTGTGTTTCAGGTTTCTTTGTATAGGTAGGAGCCGTAGTAGAGGCCTCGTCCGATGTGTAAGTAGATGCAGATAAAGAAGAGCGAAGCACCGTTGGCGTGGAGGTTGCGGATGAGCCATCCGTACTGGACGTCTCGGCATGTGTGAGCTACTGAGGAGAAGGCGAGTGAAGTGTCTGCGGTGTAGTGTATGGCTAGTAGCAGGCCTGTTAGGATTTGTGTGGCTAAGCAGATGGCTAGAAGGGAGCCGAAGTTTCATCAGGCAGAGATGTTGGAGGGGGCGGGTAGGTCGATTAGGGAGTTGTTGATTATTTTTAGTAGGGGATGGGATTTGCGGATGTTAGGGGCCATTAGTGAGTCTGTGTGTTATTAGGATTATTACCAGGATGGAGAGGGCGAAGGATCCTAGGTAGGCCTTAATTAGCCCTGTGTGTATTGAGGTTGCGGCTTTGCTTGCGGCTACTTGTAGTTCAGCAAGGCCCTCTGGCCCTATTTTTTTGAGTCAGGAGAGGTCGATCAAGTGTAGGGCAATGTTTTGTCCCTTTTCTAGTAGGTTTTTGGAGAAGAATCGGTGTACTAGGGGGTTGAAGTACCCTAATGCAGAGGAGAAGTTTATGAGGGGGTTTGGTTTGGGGTGAGTGAGGGTGTGTGTTATGTTCGATAGTTCTAGGGCTAGGATGATTCCTAGGATTGTTATGAGGATGGCAGCGGTTTTGGTGATAAGGGGTATGGTTATTGGGGGGGTTTTGGTTGGTGTGATGAAAGAGGTAATGATTATTCCTGCTGTAATGCTGCCTAGGGCGAGTCGGGTTAGGGGGGCGGTGATTAGTGGGTTGTTTTCGTTTATTGATACTATTGGGGGGATTCGGGTTTGTCCAGCTTGGACTAGGATGGTTATGCGGATGCTGTAGGTTGCGGTGAATGCTGTGGCTATAAGGGTTAGGAGTAGGGCTCAAGTATTTAGGTATGATGTGTTTAAGCTTTCGATGATGAGGTCTTTTGAGTAGAATCCGGCTAGGAATGGGGTTCCTATCAGCGCCAGGTTTCCGATGGTTAGGCAGGAAGTAGTGACTGGGAGTATTTTCTGTAGGCCTCCTATCTTTCGGATATCTTGTTCTCCGTTTAGGTTGTGGATGATAGACCCTGAGCATAGGAATAGTATGGCTTTAAAGAAGGCATGGGTTGAGATGTGTAGGAAGGCTAGTTGTGGGAGGTTTAGTCCGATAGTGACTATTATTAGTCCTAGTTGGCTGGATGTTGAGAAAGCAATGATTTTTTTGATGTCATTTTGGGTTAGGGCGCATGTGGCAGCGAATAGGGTTGATAGAGCACCTAGGCATAGGCAGGCAGTTAGGGCTGTCTGGTTGGTGGCTAGCAGGGGGTGCATGCGGATGAGCAGGAAGATTCCGGCTACTACTATGGTACTGGAGTGCAGTAGGGCTGATACTGGGGTGGGGCCTTCTATTGCTGCGGGCAGTCATGGGTGGAGTCCAAATTGGGCGGATTTTCCTGCGGCTGCGAGGATTAATCCTATGAGGGGGAGGATTGGGGTTTGGTGGGGGTGTACGGCTTGTTGGATCTCTCAGGTGTTGAATGTTGAAGCTAGTCATGCTATGCTCAGGGTCAGTCCGACGTCTCCGATTCGGTTGTAGATTACGGCTCGTAGGGCGGCGGTGTTGGCATCTGCTCGGCCTTGTCATCAGCCGATGAGAAGGAAGGACATGATTCGTACTCCTTCCCAGCCTACGAATAGGAGGAATATGTTGTTTGCGGTTGTTAGGAGGAGTATGGCGACTAGGAATGTCAGTAGGTAGGTGAAAAATTTTGTTACGTATGGCTCTGAGGCCATGTATCATATGGCGAATTGTAGGATTGATCATGTTACAAATAGGGCGATTGGAAGAAATGTTATTGAGTATTGGTCTATTTTTAGGCTCAGGGGGATTTTAAAGTTTATAATGAATTTTCACTCCCAGTGGCAGGTGACAGATTCTACTCCCGAGTAGATGAATGCGGTTGTAGGGGCTAGGCTAATTAGGAATGCGGTTTTAACAGCGCGGGTGGTGGCTTGTGGGGTGTTTTTAAAGTTTTTAAATAGAAATGGCAGGATGATTGGGGTTAGGAGGATTGTCAGCGTGAGTAGTGTGAGGGAGTTGATTAGTAGTGTGGGGTTCACTCCTTTTACTTGGATTTGCACCAAGATGGGTGGTTCCTAAGACCAGTGGATTGCTGTTATCCTTTAAAAGTAAGGGGGCTGAGGTTTTAGGCTCAGATGTAAGAGTTAGCAGCTCTTGTTGGTTAAACCCTCCCCTCGGCAGGTAAGAAGGTTTGAACTTCTATTCTTAGAATCACAGTCTAATGTTTGGTTTAAACTATACTTGCATGAGGGGATTCCGGAGATCAGTTCGGGTTTGAGGATTAGGAGGAATATTGGGATAATGTGGAGTGTTATGAGCAGGTGTTCTCGCGTGGTTGAGTTTTGCATAGATGTGATGTGGGAGGGGATTGAGCCTCGTTGGGTCATTAGTAGTATGAATAAGGTGTAGGAGGCGGTTAGTAGGGTTGCGATTCCTGTTAGGATGATCGTGAAGGCAGATCAGTTGAATAAGGTGATTATAATGGTTAGCTCTGCTATGAGGTTTGTTGTTGGGGGTAAGGCTATGTTTGTTAGATTGGCCAGCAATCATCAGGTAGCTATGAGTGGTAGGAGAGGTTGTAGGCCTCGTGTGAGTAGTAGAATTCGGCTGTGCGTACGTTCATAGTTTGTGTTGGCTAGGCAGAATAGTATGGAGGAAGTTAGTCCATGGGAAATTATTAGGATCATTGCCCCTGAGAATGATCAGTGGGTTTGGATTATTCCTGCGGCGATAACTAGGCCTATGTGGCTAACGGATGAATAAGCGATTAGTGATTTTAGGTCTGTCTGTCGTAGGCAGATTGAGCTAGTCATTAGGGCGCCTCATAGGGCCAGGGTTAGGAAGGGGTAGTGCAGGAGGTTGGACAGTGGGCCCATAAATAGAGTGACTCGTATAATTCCGTATCCTCCTAGCTTTAGTAGTAGGGCGGCGAGGAGTATTGAGCCTGCGATGGGTGCTTCTACGTGGGCTTTTGGCAGTCAGAGGTGTAGGCCGTATAGTGGGGCTTTTACTATGAATGCTATGAGCAGTGCTAGACCTGATAGTATTCCTGTCCATGAGGTGGATAGGGTTGGGTGGGTTAGTTGTAGGGTTGGCAGGTGCAGGGTGCCAATTTTCACGTATAGGTGTATGATTGTGATTAGCAGGGGTAGAGAGCTTACTGGCGTGTAGAATAGCAGGTAGATGCCAGCGCTTAGGCGTTCTGGTTGGTTCCCCCATCGGGTGATTAAGATTAGGGTGGGAATGAGGGTTGCTTCAAATGAGATGTAAAATAGTGCTAGTTCTGTGGTGGAAAAGGCTAGTAGGATGAATGGCTGGACTGCGACTAAGGTTGAGATAAAGATTCGTTTGCGTTGTAGGGGTTCTTGTTGCAGGTGGTTTTGGCTTGCTATGATTATGAGTGGGAGTAGTCAGCAGGATAGTACTAGGAGGGGGGATGAGATTTGGTCAATTCCTGTTCAGTTGGATAAAAATTTGTAGGGGTAGTAGGTTGGGATTAATCACTGTAGGCTTAGGGCAGCGATTAGGAGGCTGTATAAGGTGGTGTTAGTCCATAGAAATTTTGGTGGAGACAGCAGGGCTGTTGGAAGAAGTATGATTGTGGGTAGGATGATTTTTAGCATTGCAGGAGGTTTAGGTTGTGTAGATGGTCGGAGCCATGTGTGCGGGTGGAGGCTACTAGGATGGCCAGGCCTGTGCCCGCCTCACACGCTGAGAAGGTTAGCATGAGAATTGGTACCATGGTGAATGAGGAGACTTGGTTTTCGATGGATCATATTGATAGGCCTACGAATATCGATAATATTATGCTTTCAAGGCATAGTAGGGCGGATACTAGGTGGGTTCGGTGGAAGGCTAGTCCTAGTCCGCTGAAAATGAAGGCTGAGTAGAAGCTTAAATGTAGGGGCGACATAAAAAAGTTACAGGGTTGGCTGTAATCTGCTGGGTCGAAACCAGCTATCTTTTTGGTTAGACTAACTTTCTGTTATTCTGCTCATTCTAGGCCCCCTTGAATTCACTCGTAGGCCAGTCCGAGTGTTAGGAGAAGGAGGATCACTACAGTTCAGGTGAGGGTCATTAGGGGGGATTGGAGTTGGACGGCTCATGGCAGGGGGAGTAGGAGGGCGATTTCTAGGTCGAATAGGACGAACAGGATGGCTACTGAGGAAGAATCGGACTGAGAATGGTAATCGAGCAGATCCAAGTGGGTCGAATCCACATTCGTACGGTGAGAGTTTCTCTGAGTCGGGGTTTATTTGGGCGAGTCAGAAGTTTAATGCGGTTAGGGCGGCGCTTAGGATTGATGATAGGGCGAATATGAACATGAGTGCGTTCATTGCTCTCCTCTGGGTTTATACCAGATTCTAGAGATTGGAAGTCAATTGTAATTAATATACTAGAAGAGCAAGATCCTCATCAGTAGATGGTTATGTAGAGGAATAGTCAGATGACGTCTACGAAGTGTCAGTATCAGGCTGCTGCCTCGAATCCGAAGTGGTGGTCTGATGTAAAGTGGAACTTGATCAGTCGGAAGAGGCAGACGGTCAGGAAGGAGGATCCGATGATTACGTGGAGTCCGTGGAATCCAGTGGCAACGAAGAAGGTAGATCCGTAGACGCTATCGGCGATTGAGAATGGGGCTTCGTGGTATTCTATTGCTTGTAGGGCTGTGAAGTAGAATCCCAGGAGGATCGTTAGGGTTAGGGCGTGGATGGCGTGTTTTCGGTTTCCTTCTGTGATGCTGTGATGGGCTCACGTTACGGTAACGCCTGAGGCTAGTAGGATGGCTGTGTTTAGTAGGGGGACTTCTATCGGGTTGAGTGGTTTAATTCCTGTTGGGGGTCATTGGCCTCCTAGTTCTGGGGTTGGGGCCAGGCTCGAGTGGAAGAACGCTCAGAAGAACCCTAAGAAGAAGAATGCTTCGGATGTGATGAAAAGGATTATGCCGTATCGTAGGCCTTTTTGGACTGTGGGAATGTGATGGCCTTGGAAGGTGCTTTCTCGTACAATGTCTCGTCATCATTGGAGTATTACTAGGAGTATTGAGATGAGGCCTAGGGTTAGTAGTATGGATGAGTTGTAGTGGAATCACATGATTAATCCTGAGGTTGTGAGTAGGGCGGCGGCTGCCCCGAAGATTGGTCAAGGGCTTGGGTCAACTATGTGGTATGAGTGTGCTTGGTGTGCCATTAGATGTTTTCTTGTAAGTATAGGCTTAGAAGGAGCACGAAGACGTAGGCCTGGATTATGGCTACTGCTACTTCTAGGATGGTTAGGAGTAGTAGGATGATTATTGTTAGGATGGATACTGCAGGAAGGGTGGGTATTAATGCAATGGAGGCTGTAGAGATGAGTTGGATGAGTAAGTGTCCTGCTGTAAGGTTGGCTGTAAGGCGGACTCCGAGGGCTAGGGGGCGGATTAGTAGGCTGGTTGTTTCGATCAGGATTAGTGCGGGGATTAGGGGTGTAGGGGTACCTTCGGGTAATAGGTGGGCTAAAGAGGCTGATGGTTGGTTTCGTAGGCCTGTTAGTAGTGTGGCGAGCCATAGTGGGAAGGCTAGGGCTATGTTCATAGATAGTTGGGTGGTTGGGGTGAATGTATATGGAAGGAGGCCTAGAAGGTTGATTGTAAGAAGTATGATTATTAGGGATGTAAATATTATGGCTCATTTGTGGCCATTTTTGTTGAGTGGGACTATTAGTTGTTTTGTGATTAGGTGAAGGAGTCATGTTTGGATAGTAGAAAGGCGGTTGTTGATTCATCGGTTGTTTGGGGACGGGAATAGTAGGGCTGGGAAGAGTAGGGATAGTAGGATTAAGGGGATGCCGAATAGATTGGGGCTGGAAAATTGGTCAAAGAAGCTTAGGTTCATGGTCAGGATCATGGTGTGGGTTTGGTAGTGAGGGAGGTCTTATTTGATGGGGGGTTGGTTGTGGTGAAGGCTAGTAGTTTTGGTTGGATGAGGAGTGCTAGGGTTAATCAGGTTATAATTATGATTGAAAATCATGGTGCGGGGTTAAGCTGTGGCATATCATTAAGGAGGGGGAAGTCCCTCTTTGGCTAGCTTAAAAGGCTAGTGCTGTTGCATAGCTTCTTAATGATTAGGATGATGATAGAAGGGACGATCAGGCCTCGAAATGTGGGAGTGGGGTTGATTCTACTACAATGGGTATGTAGCTGTGATTAGCCCCGCAAATTTCTGAGCATTGTCCGTAAAAAATCCCAGGCCGGGTGGTAATGAATGAAGTTTGGTTTAGTCGGCCTGGGATTGCGTCTCTTTTAACTCCGAGCGTTGGGACTGCTCAGGAGTGGAGTACGTCTCCTGCAGTAATGATCACGCGGATGGGGGATTCTATTGGGATAACTACGCGGTGGTCAACTTCTAGCAGTCGGAAGTGGCCGTTGGGTAAGTCTGGGGTGGGCACTATGTAGGAGTCGAATGATAGGTCTTTGAAGTCTGTGTATTCGTAGCTTCAGTATCATTGGTGGCCGATGGCTTTTAGGGTGAGGTCTGGTTCGTCGATTTCGTCCATTATGTAGAGGATTTGTAGGGATGGGAGGGCGAGGAGTACCAGGACGATAGCAGGTAGGATTGTCCAGATCAGCTCTACTTCTTGGGCGTCTACAGCGTTGGACGAGAGTTTTTCTGTTAGTATGTGGGCTAAAAGGTAGAGAACTAGGCTGCAGATAGCTAGGGCAACGATTAGGGCGTGGTCGTGGAATTCAACGAGTTCTTCTATGATGGGTGATGAGGCGTCTTGGAATCCTAGTTGGGAGTGGTTGGCCACATGAGATGTACAGGATTTTTACCTGTGATTTAGTCTTGACAAGGCTATGTAATTGGTTTACTAACGTCTCATAAGAAAGAAGCATGAGCGGTTAACCTCCTGGGAGACCCAGAAAACTTCACCCCAGCAAACCCGCTAGTAACCCCACCACACATCAAGCCAGAATGATACTTCCTATTCGCCTACGCCATCCTACGTTCAATCCCAAATAAACTAGGAGGCGTATTAGCACTGGCCGCCTCCGTACTGATCCTATTCCTAATCCCATTCCTGCACAAATCAAAACAACGAGCAATAACATTCCGACCACTCTCCCAGCTCCTATTCTGAGTACTAGTCGCCGACCTCCTCGTCCTAACATGAGTAGGAAGCCAACCCGTCGAACACCCATTCATCATCATCGGCCAACTCGCTTCAATCGCCTACTTCACTATCCTCCTATTTCTCCTCCCCGCCGCAAGCACCCTAGAAAACAAAATACTTAACTGCTAAATACTCTAATAGTTTATAAAAACATTGGTCTTGTAAACCAAAGATTGAAGTCCAGAGAGTGCACTGGCACCACTGGGGATGCAGTGCATTGAGTCCAGAGAGTGCACTGGCACCACTGGGGATGCACTGCAGTGAGTCCACAGAGTGCACTGACACCACTGGGGATGCAGTGCAGTGAGTCCAGAGAGTGCACTGGCACCACTGGGGATGCAGTGCAGTGAGTCCAGAGAGTGCACTGGCACCACTGGGGATGCAGTGCAGTGAGTCCAGAGAGTGCACTGGCACCACTGGGGATGCACTGCAGTGAGTCCAGAGAGTGCACTGTCACCACTGGGGATGCAGTACAGCGAGTCCACAGAGTGCACTGGTACCAGTGGGGATGCAGTGCAGTGAGTCCAGAGAGTGCACTGGCACCACTGGGCATGCAGTGCAGTGAGTCCAGAGAGTGCACTGGCACCACTGGGGATGCACTTCAGTGACTCCAGAGAGTGCACTGGCACCACTGGGGATGCAGTGCAGTGAGTCCAAAGACTTCACTGGCAAAACTGGGGATGCAGTGCGGTGAGTCCAGAGAGTGCACTGGCACCACTGGGGATGCAGTGCAGTGAGTCCAGAGATTGCACTGGCACCACAGGGGCTGCAGTGCAGTGAGTCCAGAGAGTGCACTGGCACCACTGGGGATGCACTGCAGTGAGTCCAGAGAGGGCACTGGCACCACTGGGGATGCAGTACAGTGAGTCCAGAGAGTGCACTGGCACCACTGGGGATGCACTGCAGTGAGTCCAGAGAGTGCACTGGCACCACTGGGGATGCAGTGCACTGAGTCCAGAGAGTGCACTGGCACCACTGGGGATGCAGTGCATTGAGTCCAGAGAGTGCACTGGCACCACTGGGGATGCAGTGCAGTGAGTCCAGAGAGTGCACTGGCACCACTGGGGATGCAGTGCAGTGAGTCCAGAGAGTGCACTGGCACCACTGGGGATGCAGTGCAGTGAGTCCAGAGAGTGCTCTGGCACCACTGGGGATGCACTGCAGTGAGTCCAGAGAGTACACTGGCACCACTGGGGATGCAGTGCAGTGAGTCCAGAGAGTGCACTGGCACCACTGGGGATGCAGTCCAGTTAGTCCAGTGAGTGCACTGGCACCACTGGGGATGCAGTGCAGTGACTGCAGAGAGTACACTGGCACCACTGGGGATTCACTGCAGTGAGTCCAGAGAGTGCACTGGCACCACTGGGGATGCAGTGCAGTGAGTCCAGTGAGTGCACTGGCACCACTGGGGATGCAGTGCTGTGACTCCAGAGAGCGCACTGGCACCACTGGGGATGCAGTGCAGTCAGTCCAGTGAGTGCACTGGCACCACTGGGGGTGCAGTACAGTGAGTCCAGAGAGTGCACTGACACCACTGGGGATGCACTGCAGTGAGTCCAGAAAGTGCACTGGCACCACTGGGGATGCAGTGCAGTGAGTCCAGAGACTGCACTGGCACCACTGGGGATGCACTGCAGTGAGACCAGAGAGTGCACTGGCACCACTGGGGATGCACTGCAGTGAGTCCAGAGAGTGCACTGGCACCACTGGGGATGCACTGCAGTTAGTCCAGAGAGTGCACTGTCACCACTGGGGATGCAGTGCAGTGAGTCCAGAGAGTGCACTGGCACCACTGGGGATGCAGTGCAGTGAGTCCAGAGAGTGCACTGGCACCACTGGGGCTTCAGTGCAGTGAGACCAGAGAGTGCACTGGCACCACTGGGGATGCACTGCAGTGAGTCCAGAGAGTGCACTGGCACCACTGGGGATGCACTGCAGTTAGTCCAGAGAGTGCACTGTCACCACTGGGGATGCAGTACAGTGAGTCCAGAGAGTGCACTGGCACCAGTGGGGATGCAGTACAGTGAGTCCACAGAGTGCACTGGCACCACTGGACATGCAGTGCAGTGAGTCCAGAGAGAGCACTGGCACCACTGGGGATGCACTTCAGTGACTCCAGAGAGTGCACTGGCACCACTGGGGATGCAGTGCAGTGAGTCCAAAGACTTCACTGGCACCACTGGGGATGCAGTGCAGTGAGTCCAGAGAGTGCACTGGCACCACTGGGGATGCAGTGAAGTGAGTGCAGAGAGTGCACTGGCACCACTGGGGATGCACTGCAGTGAGTGCAGAGAGTGCACTGGCACCACTGGGGATGCACTACAGTGAGTCCAGAGAGTGCACTGGCACCACTGGGGATGCAGTGCAGTGAGTCCAGAGAGTGCACTGGCACCACTGGGGATGCAGTGCAGTGAGTCCAGTGAGTGTACTGGCACCACTGGGGATGCAGTGCAGTGAGCCCAGAGAGTGCACTGGCACCACTGAGAATGCACTTCAGTGAGTCCAGAGAGTGCACTGGACCACTGGGGATGCACTGCAGTGAGTCCAGAGAGTGCACTAGCACCACTGGGGATGCAGTGCAGTGAATCCTGTGAGTACACTGGCACCACTGGGGATGCAGTGCAGTGAGTCCAGAGAGCTCACTGGCACCACTGGGGATGCAGTGCAGTGAGTCCAGAGAGTGCACTGGCACCACTGGAGATGCAGTACAGTGAGTCCAGTGAATGCACTGGAACCACTGGGGATGCAGTGCAGTGAGTCCAGAGAGTGCACTGGAACCACTGGGGATGCAGTACAGTGAGTCCAGTGAGTGCACTGGTACCACTGGGCCTGCAGTGCAGTGAGTCCAGAGAGTGCACTGGCACCACTGGGGATGCAGTGCAGTGAGTCCAGAGAGTGCACTGGCACCACCGATGATGCAGTACAGTGAGTCCAGTGAGTGCACTGGCACCACTGGGGATGTAGTGCAGTGACTCGAGAGAGTGCACTGGCACCACTGGGGATGCAGTGCAGTGAGTCCAGAGAGTGCACTGGCACCACTGGGGATGCAGTGCAGTGAGTCCAGAGAGTGCACTGGCAGCACTGGGGATGCAGTGCAGTGAGTCCAGAGACTTCACTGGCACCACTGGGGATGCAGTGCAGTGAGTCCAGAGAGTGCATTGGCACCACTGGGGATGCAGTGCAGTGAGTCCAGAGAGTGCACTGGCACCACTGGGGATGCACTGCTGTGAGTCCAGAGAGTGCACTGGCACCACTGGTGATGCAGTACAGTGAGTCCAGAGAGTGCACTGGCACCACTGGGGATGCAGTACAGTGAGTCCAGAGAGTGCAATGGCACCACTGGTGATGCACTTCAGTGAGTCCAGAGAGTGCACTGGCACCACTGGGGATGCAGTGCAGTGAGTCCAGAGATTGCACTGGCACCACTGGGGATGCAGTGCTGTGACTCCAGAGAGCGCACTGGCACCACTGGTGATGCAGTGCAGTGAGTGCAGAGAGTGCACTGGCACCACTGGGGATGCACTTCAGTGAGTCCAGAGAGTGCTCTGGCACCACTGGGGATGCACTGCAGTGAGTCCAGAGAGTGCACTGGCACCACTGGTGATGCAGTGCAGTGAGTCCAGAGAGTGCACTGGCACCACTGGGGATGCAGTGCAGTGAGTCCAGAGAGTGCACTGGCACCACTGGGGATGCACTGCAGTGAGTCCAGAGAGTGCACTGGCACCACTGGGGATGCAGTGCAGTGAGTCCAGACAGTGCACTGGCACCACTGGGGATGCACTGCAGTGAGTCCAGAGAGTGCACTGGCACCACTGGGGATGCACTGCAGTGAGTCCAGACAGTGCACTGGCACCACTGGGGATGCACTGCAGTGAGTCCAGAGAGTGCACTGGCACCACTGGGGATGCAGTGCAGTGAGTCCAGAGAGTGCACTGGCACCACTGGGGTTGCAGTGCAGTGAGTCCAGAGAGCGCACTGGCACCACTGGGGATGCACTGAGTGAGTCCAGAGAGTGCACTGGCACCACTGGGAATGCAGTGCAGTGACTCTGAGAGTGCACTGGCACCACTGGGGATGCACTGCAATGAGTCCAGAGAGTGCACTGTCACCACGTGGGATGCAGTGCAGTGAGTGCAGAGAGTGCACTGGCACCACTGGGGATGCACTGCAGTGAGTCCAGAGAGTGCACTGGCACCACTGGGGATGCACTGCAGTGAGTCCAGAGAGTGCACTGGCCCCAGTGGGGATGCATTGAGTGAGTAAAGAGACTGCACTGGCACCACTGGGTTTGCACTGCAGTGAGTCCAGAGAGTGCACTGGCACCACTGGGGATGCACTGCAGTGAGTCCAGAGAGTGCACTGGCAGCACTGGGGATGCACTTCAGTGAGTCCAGAGAGTGCACTGGCACCACTGGGGATGCAGTGCAGTGAGTCCAGAGAGTGCACTGGCACCACTGGGGATGCAGTGCAGTGACTACAGAGAGTGCACTGGCACCACTGGGGATGCACTGCAGTGGGTCCAGAGAGTGCACTGGCACCATTGGGGATGCACTGCAGTGAGTCCAGAGAGTGCACTGGCACCACTGCGGATGCACTGCAGTGAGTGCAGAGAGTGCACTGGCACCACTGGGGATGCAGTGCAGTGAGTCCAGAGAGTGCACTGGCACCACTGCGGATGCAGTGCAGTGAGTCCACAGAGTGCCCTGGAACCATTGGGGATGCAGTGCAGTGAGTGCAGAGAGTGCACTGGCACCACTGCGGATGCACTGCAGTGAGTAAACAGAGTGCACTGGCAGCACTGGGGATGCACTGCAGTGAGTCCAGAGAGTGCACTGGCACCACTGGGGACGCACTGCAGTGAGTCCAGAGAGTGCACTGGCACCACTGGGAATGCAGTGCAGTGACTACAGAGAGTGCACTGGCACCACTGGGGATGCAGTGCAGTGAGTCCAGAGAGTGCACAGGCACCAATAGGGATGCACTGCAGTGAGTCCAGAGAGTGCACTGGCACCAATGGGGATGCACTGCAGTGAGTCCAGAGAGTGCACTGGCACCACTGGGGATGCAGTGCATGAGTGCAGAGAGTGTACTGGCACCACTGGGGATGCAGTGCAGTGACTCCAGAGAGTGCACTGGCACCGCTCTTGATGCAGTGCAGTGACTACATAGAATGCACTGGCACCACTGGGGATGCACTGCAGTGACTCCAGAGAGTGCACTGGCACCACTGGGGATGCAGTGCAGTGAGTCCAGAGAGTGCCCTGGCACCACAGGCGATAGACTGCAGTGAGTCCAGAGAGTGCACTGGCACCACTGGGGATGCAGTGCAGTGAGTCCAGAGAGTGCACTGGCACCACTGGGGATGCACTGCAGTGAGTCCAGAGAGTGCAGTGGCACCACTGCGGATGCAGTGCAGTGAGTCCAGAGAGTGCACTTGCAACACTGGGGATGCAGTGCAGGTAGTCCAGATAGTGCACTGGCAACAATGTGGATGCAGTGCAGTGATTGCAGAGAGTGCACTGGCACAACTGGGTATGCACTGCAGTGAGTCCAGACAGTGCACTGGCACCACTGGGGATGCACTGCAGTGAGTCCAGAGAGTGCACTGGCACCACTGGGGATGCACTGCAGTGAGTCCAGAGAGTGCATTGGCACCACTGGGGATGCAGTGCAGTGAGTCCAGAGAGTGCACTGGCACCACTGGGGATGCAGTGCAGTGAGTCCAGAGAGCGCACTGGCACCACTGGGGATGCAGTGCAGTGAGTCCAGAGAGCGCACTGGCACCACTGGGGATGCAGTGCAGTGAGTCCAGAGAGTGCACTGGCACCACTGGGGATGCAGTGCAGTGACTCCAGAGAGTGCACTGGCACCACTGGGGATGCACTGCCGTGAGTCCAGAGAGTGCACTGGCCCCAGTGGGGATGCACTTGAGTGAGTAAAGAGACTGCACTGGCACCACTGGGTTTGCACTGCAGTGAGTCCAGAGAGTGCACTGGCACCACTGGGGATGCAGTGCAGTGAGTCCAGAGAGTGCACTGGCACCTTGGGGATGCAGTGCAGTGAGTCCAGAGAGTGCACTGGCACCACTGGTGATGCACTGCAGTGAGTCCAGAGAGTGCACTGGGACCACTGGGGATGCAGTGCAGTGAGTCCAGACAGTGCACTGGCACCACTGGGGATGCACTGCAGTGAGTCCACAGAGTGCACTGGCACCACTGGGGATGCACCCCGGTGAGTCGAGAGAGTGCACTGGCACCACTGGGGATGCACCCCGGTGAGTCCAGAGAGTGCACTGGCACCACTGGGGATGCACTGCAGTGAGTCCAGAGAGTGCACTGGCACCACCGGGGATGCAGTGCAGTGAGTCCAGAGAGTGCACTGGCACCAGTGGGGGTGCACTGCAGTGAGTCCAGAGAGTGCACTGGCACCACTGGGGTTGCAGTGCAGTGAGTCCAGAGAGCGCACTGGCACCACTGGGGATGCACTGAGTGAGTCCAGAGAGTGCAGTGGCACCACTGGGAGTGCAGTGCAGTGACTCTGAGAGTGCACTGGCACCACTGGGGATGCACTGCAATGAGTCCTGATAGTGCACTGGCACCACGTGGGATGCAGTGCAGTGAGTGCAGAGAGTGCACTGGCACCACTGGGGATGCAGTGCAGTGTGTCCAGAGAGTGTACTGGCACCAGTGGGGATGGAGTGCAGTGAGTCCAGAGAGGGCACTGGCACCACTGGGGATGCAGCGCAGTGAGTCCAGAGAGTGCACTGGCACCAGTGGGGATGCACTGTAGTGAGTCCAGAGAGTGCACTGGCACCACTGGGGTTGCAGTGCATTCAGTCCAGAGAGCGCACTGGCACCACTGGGGATGCACTGAGTGAGTCCAGAGAGTGCACTGGCACCAGTGGGGGAGCACTGCAGTGAGTCCAGAGAGTGCACTGGCACCAGTGGGGATGCACTGTAGTGAGTCCAGAGAGTGCACTGGCACCACTGGGGTTGCAGTGCATTGAGTCCAGAGAGCGCACTGGCACCACTGGGGATGCACTGAGTGAGTCCAGAGAGTGCACTGGCACCACTGGGAATGCAGTGCAGTGACTCTGAGAGTGCACTGGCACCACTGGGTATGCACTGCAATGAGTCCTGATAGTGCACTGGCACCACGTGGGATGCAGTGCAGTGAGTGCAGAGAGTGCACTGGCACCACTGGGGATGCAGTGCAGTGTGTCCAGAGAGTGTACTGGCACCAGTGGGGATGCACTGCAGTGAGTCCAGAGAGTGCAGTGGCACCACTGCGGATGCACTGCAGTGAGTCCAGAGAGTGCACTTGCAACACTGGGGATGCAGTGCAGGTAGTCCAGAGAGTGCAGTGGCAACAATGGGGATGCAGTGCAGTGAGTGCAGAGAGTGCACTGGCACAACTGGGTATGCACTGCAGTGAGTCCAGAGAGTGCACTGGCACCACTGGGGATGCACTGCAGTGAGTCCAGAGAGTGCACTGGCACCACTGGGGATGCACTGCAGTGAGTCCAGAAAGTGCATTGGCACCACTGGGGATGCAGTGCAGTGAGTCCAGAGAGCGCACTGGCACCACTGGGGATGCAGTGCAGTGAGTCCAGAGAGCGCACTGGCACCACTGAGGATGCAGTGCAGTGAGTCCAGAGAGTGCACTGGCACCACTGGGGATGCAGTGCAGTGACTCCAGAGAGTGCACTGGCACCACTGGGGATGCACTGCCGTGAGTCCAGAGAGTGCACTGGCACCACTGGGGATGCACTGCAGTGAGTCCAGAGAGTGCACTGGCACCACTGGTGATGCACTGCAGTGAGTCTAGAGAGTGCACTGGTACCACTGGGGATGCAGTGCTGTGAGTCCAGACAGTGCACTGGCACCACTGCGGATGCACTGCAGTGAGTCCAGAGAGTGCACTGGCACCACTGGGGATGCACCCCGGTGAGTCGAGAGAGTGCACTGGCACCACTGGTGATGCACCCCGGTGAGTCCAGAGAGTGCACTGGCACCACTGGGGATGCACTGCAGTGAGTCCAGAGAGTGCACTGGCACCCCTGGGGATGCAGTGCAGTGAGTCCAGAGAGTGCACTGGCACCCGTGGGGGTGCACTGCAGTGAGTCCAGAGAGTGCACTGGCACCACTGGGGTTGAAGTGCAGTGAGTCCAGAGAGCGCACTGGCACCACTGGGGATGCACTGAGTGAGTCCAGAGAGTGCACTGGCACCACTGGGAATGCAGTGCAGTGACTCTGAGAGTGCACTGGCACCACTGGGGATGCACTGCAATGAGTCCTGATAGTGCACTGGCACCACGTGGGATGCAGTGCAGTGAGTGCAGAGAGTGCCCTGGCACCAGTGGGGATGAAGTGCAGTGTGTCCAGAGAGTGTACTGGCACCAGTGGGGATGGAGTGCAGTGAGTCCAGAGAGGGCACTGGCACCACTGGGGATGCAGTGCAGTGAGTCCAGAGAGTGCACTGGCACCAGTGGGGGTGCACTGCAGTGAGTCCAGAGAGTGCACTGGCACCAGTGGGGATGCACTGCAGTGAGTCCAGAGAGTGCACTGGCACCACTGGGGTTGCAGTGCAGTGAGTCCAGAGAGCGCACTGGCACCACTGGGGATGCACTGAGTGAGTCCTGAGATTGCACTGGCACCACTGGGAATGCAGTGCAGTGACTCTGAGAGTGCACTGGCACCACTGGGTATGCACTGCAATGAGTCCTGATAGTGCACTGGCACCACGTGGGATGCAGTGCAGTGTGTCCAGAGAGTGTACTGGCACCAGTGGGGATGCACTGCAGTGAGTCCAGAGAGTGCAGTGGCACCACTGCGGATGCACTGCAGTGAGTCCAGAGAGTGCACTTGCAACACTGGGGATGCAGTGCAGGTAGTCCAGAGAGTGCAGTGGCAACAATGGGGATGCAGTGCAGTGAGTGCAGAGAGTGCACTGGCACAACTGGGTATGCACTGCAGTGAGTCCAGACAGTGCACTGGCACCACTGGGGATGCACTGCAGTGAGTCCAGAGAGTGCACTGGCACCACTGGGGATGCACCCCGGTGAGTCGAGAGAGTGCACTGGCACCACTGGGGATGCACCCCAGTGAGTCCAGAGAGTGCACTGGCACCACTGGGGATGCACTGCAGTGAGTCCAGAGAGTGCACTGGCACCACCGGGGATGCAGTGCAGTGAGTCCAGAGAGTGCACTGGCACCAGTGGGGGTGCACTGCAGTGAGTCCAGAGAGTGCACTGGCACCACTGGGGTTGCAGTGCAGTGAGGCCAGAGAGCGCACTGGCACCACGGGGGATGCACTGAGTGAGTCCAGAGAGTGCACTGGCACCACTGGGGATGCAGTGCGGTGACTCTGAGAGTGCACTGGCACCACTGGGGATGCACTGCAATGAGTCCTGATAGTGCACTGGCACCACGTGGCATGCAGTGCAGTGAGTCCAGAGAGTGCACTGGCATCACTGGGGATGCAGTGCAGTGTGTCCAGAGAGTGTACTGGCACCAGTGGGGATGGAGTGCAGTGAGTCCAGAGAGGGCACTGGCACCACTGGGGATGCAGCGCAGTGAGTCCAGAGAGTGCACTGGCACCAGTGGGGGTGCACTGCAGTGAGTCCAGAGAGTGCACTGGCACCACTGGGGTTGCAGTGGAGTGAGTCCAGAGAGTGCACTGGCACCACTGGGAATACAGCGCAGTGACTCTGAGAGTGCACTGGCACCACTGGGGATGCACTGCAATGAGTCCAGATAGTGCACTGGCACCACTGGGGATGCAGTGCAGTGAGTCCAGAGAGTGCACTGGCACCAATGGGGATGCAGTGCAGTGAGTCCAGAGAGTGCACTGGCACCACTGGGGATGCTGTGCAGTGAGTCCAGAGAGTGCACTGGCACCAACTGGAGCTGCACTGCAGTGAGTCCTGAGATTGCACTGGCACCACTGGGGATGCACTGCAGTGAGTCCAGAGACTACACTGGCACCACTGGGGATGCAGTGCAGTGAGTCCAGAGAGTGCACTGACACCACTGTTCATGCAGTGCAGTGAGTCCAAAGAGTGCACTGGCACCACTGGGGATGCAGTGCATGAGTGCAGAGAGTGCACTGGCACCACTGGGGATGCAGTGCAGCGAGTCCAGAGAGTGGACTGGCACCAGTGGGGATGGAGTGAAGTGAGTCCAGAGAGTGCACTGGCACCACTGGGGATGCAGTGCAGTGAGTCCAGAGAGTGCATTGGCACCACTGGGGATGCAGTGCAGTGAGTCCAGAGAGTGCACTGGCACCACAGGGGATGCACTGCAGTGAGTCCAGAGAGTGCATTGGCACCACTTGGGATGCAGTGCAGTGAGTCCAGAGAGTGCACTGGCACCAATGGGGATGCACTGCAGTGAGTCCAGAGAGTGCACTGGCACCACTGGGGATGCAGTGCAGTGAGTCCAGAGACTGCACTGGCACCAACTGGAGCTGTACTGCAGTGAGTCCTGAGACTGCACAGGCACCACTGGGGATGCACTGCAGTGAGTCCAGAGACTACACTGGCACCACTGGGGATGCAGTGCAGTGAGTCCAGAGAGTGCACTGGCACCACTGTTCATGCAGTGCAGTGAGTCCAAAGAGTGCACTGGCACCACTGGGGATGCAGTGCATGAGTGCAGAGAGTGCACTGGCATCACTGGGGATGCAGTGCAGTGAGTCCAGAGAGTGCACGGGCTCCACTGGGGATGCAGTGCAGTGAGTCCAGAGAGTTCACTGGCACCACTGGGGATGCAGTGCAGTGAGTCCAGAGAGTGCACTGGCACCACTGGGGATGCAGTGCAGTGAGTCCAGAGAGTGCACTGGCACCACTGGGGATGCAGTGCAGTGAGTCCAGAGAGTGCACTGGCACCACTGGGGATGCAGTGCAGTGAGTCCACAGAGTGCATTGGCACCACTGGGGATGCACTGCAGTGAGTCCAGAGAGTTCACTGGCACCACTGGGGATGCAGTGCAGTGAGTCCAGAGATTGCACTGGCACCACTGGGGATGCAGTGCAGTGAGTCCAGAGAGTGCACTGGCACCAATGGGGATGCACTGCAGTGAGTCCAGAGAGTGCACTGGCACCACTGGGGATGAAGTGCAGTGAGTCCAGAGACTGCACTGGCACCAACTGGAGCTGCACTTCAGTGAGTCCTGAGATTGCTCTGGCACCACTGGGGATGCACTGCAGTGAGTCCAGAGACTACACTGGCACCACTGGGGATGCAGTGCAGTGAGTCCAGAGAGTGCACTGGCACCACTGGGGATGCAGTGCAGTGAGTCCAGAGAGTGCACTGGCACCAATGGGGATGCACTTCAGTGAGTCCAGAGAGTGCACTGGCACCACTGGGGATGCTGTGCAGTGAGTCCAGAGACTGCACTGGCACCAACTGGAGCTGCACTGCAGTGAGTCCTGAGATTGCACTGGCACCACTGGGGATGCACTGCAGTGAGTCCAGAGACTACACTGGCACCACTGGGGATGCAGTGCAGTGAGTCCAGAGAGCGCACTGGCACCACTGGGGATGCAGTGTAGTGAGTCCAGAGAGTACACTGGCACCACTGGGGATGCAGTGCAGTGACTCCAGAGATTGCACTGGCACCACTGGGGATGCACTGCCGTGAGTCCAGAGAGTGCACTGGCACCACTGGGGATGCAGTGCAGTGAGTCCAGAGAGTGCACTGGCCCCAGTGGGGATGCACTTGAGTGAGTAAAGAGACTGCACTGGCACCACTGGGTTTGCACTGCAGTGAGTCCAGAGAGTGCACTGGCTCCACTGGGGATGCAGTGCAGTGAGTCCAGAGAGTGCACTGGCACCTTGGGGATGCAGTGCAGTGAGTCCAGAGAGTGCACTGGCACCACTGGTGATGCACTGCAGTGAGTCCAGAGAGTGTACTGGTACAACTGGGGATGCAGTGCAGTGAGTCCAGACAGTGCACTGGCACCACTGGGGATGCACTGCAGTGAGTCCAGAGAGTGCACTGGCACCACTGGGGATGCACCCCGGTGAGTCGAGAGAGTGCACTGGCACCACTGGGGATGCACCCCGGTGAGTCCAGAGAGCACACTGGCACCACTGGGGATGCACTGCAGTGAGTCCAGAGAGTGCACTGGCACCACCGGGGATGCAGTGCAGTGAGTCCAGAGAGTGCACTGGCACCAGTGGGGGTGCACTGCAGTGAGTCCAGAGAGTGCACTGGCACCACTGGGGTTGCAGTGCAGTGAGTCCAGAGAGCGCACTGGCACCACTGGGGATGCACTGAGTGAGTCCAGAGAGTGCACTGGCACCACTGGGAATGCAGTGCAGTGACTCAGAGAGTGCACTGGCACCACTGGGGATGCACTGCAATGAGTCCTGATAGTGCACTGGCACCACGTGGGATGCAGTGCAGTGAGTGCAGAGAGTGCACTGGCACCACTGGGGATGCAGTGCAGTGTGTCCAGAGAGTGTACTGGCACCACTGGGGATGGAGTGCAGTGAGTCCAGAGAGGGCACTGGCACCACTGGGGATGCAGCGCAGTGAGTCCAGAGAGTGCACTGGCACCAGTGGGGGTGCACTGCAGTGAGTCCAGAGAGTGCACTGGCACCACTGGGGTTGCAGTGCAGTGAGTCCAGAGAGCGCACTGGCACCACTGGGGATGCAGTGCAGTGAGTCCAGAGAGCGCACTGGCACCACTGGGGATGCAGTTCAGTGAGTCCAGAGAGTGCACTGGCACCACTGGGGATGCAGTGCAGTGACTCCAGAGAGTGCACTGGCACCACTGGGGATGCACTGCCGTGAGTCCAGAGAGTGCACTGGCACCACTGGGGATGCACTGCAGTGAGTCCAGAGAGTGCACTGGCACCACTGGGGATGCACTGCAGTGAGTCCAGAGAGTGCACTGGCACCACTGGGGATGCACTTGAGTGAGTAAAGAGACTGCACTGGCACCACTGCGTTTGCACTGCAGTGAGTCCAGAGAGTGCACTGGCACCACTGGGGATGCAGTGCAGTGAGTCCAGAGAGTGCACTGGCACCTTGGGGATGCAGTGCAGTGAGTCCAGAGAGTGCACTGGCACCACTGGTGATGCACTGCAGTGAGTCCAGAGAGTGCACTGGCACCACTGGGAATGCAGTGCAGTGACTCTGAGAGTGCACTGGCACCACTGGGGGTGCTCTGCAATGAGTCCTGATAGTGCGCTGGCACCACGTGGGATGCAGTGCAGTGAGTGCAGAGAGTGCACTGGCACCACTGGGGATGCAGTGCAGTGTGTCCAGAGAGTGTACTGGCACCAGTGGGGATGGAGTGCAGTGAGTCCAGAGAGGGCACTGGCACCACTGGGGATGCAGCGCAGTGAGTCCAGAGAGTGCACTGGCACCAGTGGGGGTGCACTGCAGTGAGTCCAGACAGTGCACTGGCACCACTGGGGTTGCAGTGCAGTGAGTCCAGAGAGTGCACTGGCACCACTGGGAATGCAGCGCAGTGACTCTGAGAGTGCACTGGCACCACAGGGGATGCACTGCAATGAGTCCAGATAGTGCACTGGCACCACTGGGGATGCAGTGCAGTGAGTCCAGAGAGTGCACTGGCACCAATGGGGATGCACTGCAGTGAGTCCAGAGAGTGCACTGGCACCACTGGGGATGCAGTGCAGTGAGTCCAGAGACTGCACTGGCACCACTGGGGATGCAGTGCAGTGAGTCCAGAGAGTGCACTGGCACCACTGTTCATGCAGTGCAGTGATTCCAAAGAGTGCAGTGGCACCACTGGGGATGCAGTGCATGAGTGCAGAGAGTGCACTGGCACCACTGGGGATGCAGTGCAGCGAGTCCAGAGAGTGGACTGGCACCAGTGGGGATGGAGTGCAGTGAGTCCAGAGAGTGCACTGGCACCACTGGGGATGCAGTGCAGTGAGTCCAGAGAGTGCACTGGCACCACAGGGGATGCACTGCAGTGAGTCCAGAGAGTGCACTGGCACCACTTGGGATGCAGTGCAGTGAGTCCAGAGATTGCACTGGTACCACTGGGGATGCAGTGCAGTGAGTCCAGAGACTGCACTGGCACCAACTGGAGCTGCACTGCAGTGAGTCCTGAGATTGCACAGGCACCACTGGAGATGCACTGCAGTGAGTCCAGAGACTACACTGGCACCACTGGGGATGCAGTGCAGTGAGTCCAGAGAGTGCACTGGCACCACTGTTCATGCAGTGCAGTGAGACCAAAGAGTGCACTGGCACCACTGGGGATGCAGTGCATGAGTGCAGAGAGTGCACTGGCACCACTGGGGATGCAGTGCAGTGAGTCCAGAGAGTGGACTGGCACCAGTGGGGATGGAGTGCAGTGAGTCCAGAGAGTGCACTGGCACCACTGGGGATGCACTGCAGTGAGTCCAGAGAGTGCACTGGCACCACTGGGGATGCACTGCAGTGAGTCCAGAGAGTGCACTGGCATCACTGGGGATGCACTGCAGTGAGTCCAGAGAGTGCACTGGCACCACTGGGGATGCAGTGCAGTGAGTCCACAGAGTGCACTGGCACCACTGGGGATGCAGTGCAGTGAGTCCAGAGAGTTCACTGGCACCACTGGGGATGCAGTGCAGTGAGTCCAGAGAGTGCACTGGCACCACTGGGGATGCAGTGCAGTGAGTCCAGAGAGTGCACTGGCACCACTGGGGATGCAGTGCAGTGAGTCCAGAGAGTGCACTGGCACCACTGGGGATGCAGTGCAGTGAGTCCACAGAGTGCATTGGCACCACTGGGGATGCAGTGCAGTGAGTCCAGAGACTGCACTGGCACCAACTGGAGCTGCACTTCATTGAGTCCTGAGATTGCTCTGGCACCACTGGGGATGCACTGCAGTGAGTCCAGAGACTACACTGGCACCACTGGGGATGCAGTGTAGTGAGTCCAGAGAGTGCACTGGCACCACTGGGGATGCAGTGCAGTGAGTCCAGAGAGTGCACTGGCACGAATGGGTATGCACTGCAGTGAGTCCAGAGAGTGCACTGGCACCACTGGGAATGCTGTGCAGTGAGTCCAGAGACTGCACTGGCACCAACTGGAGCTGCACTGCAGTGAGTCCAGAGAGTGCACTGGCACCACTGGGGATGCACTGCAGTGAGTCCAGAGACTACACTGGCACCAATGGGGATGCAGTGCAGTGAGTCCAGAGAGTGCACTGGCACCACTGTTCATGCAGTGCAGTGAGTCCAAAGAGTGCACTGGCACCACTGGGGATGCAGTGCATGAGTGCAGAGAGTGCACTGGCACCACTGGGGATGCAGTGCAGTGAGTCCAGAGAGTGGACTGGCACCAGTGGGGATGGAGTGCAGTGAGTCCAGAGAGTGCACTGGCACCACTGGGGATGCAGGGCAGTGAGTCCAGAGAGTGCACTGGCACCACTGGGGATGCAGTGCAGTGAGTCCAGAGAGTGCACTGGCACCACAGGGGATGCACTGCAGTGAGTCCAGAGAGTGCACTGGCACCACTGGGGATGCAGTGCAGTGAGTCCAGAGATTGCACTGGCACCACTGGGGATGCAGTGCAGTGAGTCCAGAGAGTGCACTGGCACCACTGGTGATGCACTGCAGTGAGTCCAGAGAGTGCACAGGCACCACTGGGGATGCAGTGCAGTGAGTCCAGAGACTGCACTGGCACCAACTGGAGCTGCACTGCAGTGAGTCCTGAGATTGCACAGGCACCACTGTTGATGCAGTGCAGTGAGTCCAGAGACTACACTGGCACCACTGGGGATGCAGTGAAGTGAGTCCAGAGAGTGCACTGGCACCACTGTTCATGCAGTGCAGTGAGTCCAAAGAGTGCACTGGCAGCACTGGGGATGCAGTGCATGAGTGCAGAGAGTGTACTGGCACCACTGGGGATGCAGTGCAGTGAGTCCAGAGAGTGGACTGGCACCAGTGGGGATGGAGTGCAGTGAGTCCAGAGACTGCACTGGCACCACTGGGGATGCACTGCAGTGAGTCCAGAGAGTGCACTGGCACTACTGGGGATGCACTGCAGTGAGTCCAGAGAGTGCACTGGCATCACTGGGGATGCAGTGCAGTGAGTCCAGAGAGTGCACTGGCACCACTGGGGATGCAGTGCAGTGAGTCCACAGAGTGCACTGGCACCACTGGGGATGCAGTGCAGTGAGTCAAGAGAGTGCGCTGGCACCACTGGGGATGCAGTGCAGTGAGTCCAGAGAGTGCACTGGCACCACTGGGGATGCAGGGCAGTGAGTCCAGAGAGTGCACTGGCACCACTGGGGATGCACTGCAGTGAGTCCAGAGAGTGCACTGTCACCACTGGGGATGCAGTGCAGTGAGTCCACAGAGTGCATTGGCACCACTGGGGATGCACTGCAGTGAGTCCAGAGAGTTCACTGGCACCACTGGGGATGCAGTGCAGTGAGTCCAGAGAGTGCACTGGCACCACTGGGGATGCAGTGCAGTGAGTCCAGAGAGTGCACTGGCACCAATGGGGATGCACTGCAGTGAGTCCAGAGAGTGCACTGGCACCACTGGGGATGCAGTGCAGGGAGTCCAGAGACTGCACTGGCACCAACTGGAGCTGCACTTCAGTGAGTCCTGAGATTCCTCTGGCACCACTGGGGATGCACTGCAGTGAGTCCAGAGACTACACTGGCACCACTGGGGATGCAGTGCAGTGAGTCCAGAGAGTGCACTGGCACCACTGTTCATGCAGTGCAGTGAGTCCAAAGAGTGCACTGGCACCACTGGGGATGCAGTGCATGAGTGAAGAGAGTGCACTGGCACCACTGGGGATGCAGTGCAGTGAGTCCAGAGAGTGGACTGGCACCACTGGGGATGCAGTGCAGTGAGTCCAGAGAGAGTAGTGGCACCACTGGGGATGCAGTGCAGTGAGTCCAGAGAGTGCACTGGCACCAATGGGGATGCACTGCAGTGAGTCCAGAGAGTGCACTGGCACCACTGGGGATGCAGTGCAGGGAGTCCAGAGACTGCACTGGCACCAACTGGAGCTGCACTTCAGTGAGTCCTGAGATTCCTCTGGCACCACTGGGGATGCAGTGCAGTGAGTCCAGAGAGTGCACTGGCACCACTGTTCATGCAGTGCAGTGAGTCCAAAGAGTGCACTGGCACCACTGGGGATGCAGTGCATGAGTGAAGAGAGTGCACTGGCACCACTGGGGATGCAGTGCAGTGAGTCCAGAGAGTGGACTGGCACCAGTGGGGAGGGAGTGCAGTGAGTCCCGAGAGTGCACTGGCACCACTGGGGATGCAGTGCAGTGAGTCCAGAGAGTGCACTGGCACCACTGGGGATGCACTGCAGTGAGTCCAGAGAGTGCACTGGCACCACTGGGGATGCAGTGCAGTGAGTCCAGAGAGTGCACTGGCACCACTGGGGATGCACTGTAGTGAGTCCAGAGAGTGCACTGGCACCACTGGGGATGCAGTGCAGTGAGTCCAGAGAGTTCACTGGCACCACTGGGGATGCAGTGCAGTGAGACCAGAGAGTGCACTGGCACCACTGGGGATGCAGTGCAGTGAGTCCAGAGAGAGTAGTGGCACCACTGGGGATGCAGTGCAGTGAGTCCAGAGAGTGCACCGGCTCCACTGGGGATGCATTGCAGTGAGTCCATAGAGTGCACTGGCACCACTGGGGATGCAGTGCAGTGAGTCCAGAGAGTGCACTGGCACCACTGGGGATGCAGTGCAGTGAGTCCAGAGAGTGCACTGGCACCACTGGGGATGCAGTGCAGTGAGACCAGAGAGTGCACTGGCACCACTGGGGATGCAGTGCAGTGAGACCAGAGAGAGTAGTGGCACCACTGGGGATGCAGTGCAGTGAGTCCAGAGAGTGCACTGGCACCACTGGGGATGCAGTGCAGTGAGTCCAGAGAGTGCACTGGCTCCACTGGGGATGCAGTGCAGTGAGTCCAGAGAGTGCACTGGCTCCACTGGGGATGCAGTGCAGTGAGTCCAGAGAGTGCACGGGCACCACTGGGAGTGCAGTGAGTCCTGAGAGTGCAATGGCACCACAGGGGAGGCACTGCAGTGAGTCCAGAGAGTGCACTGTCACCACTGGGGATGCCCTGCAGTGAGTCCAGAGAGTGCACTGGCACCACTGGGGATGCAGTGCAGTGAGTCCAGAGAGTGCACTGGCACCACTGGGGATGCAGTGCAGTGAGTCCAGAGAGTGCACTGGCACCAATGGGGATGCACTGCAGTGAGTCCAGAGAGTGCACTGGCACCAATGGGGATGCACTGCAGTGAGTCCAGAGACTGCACTGGCACCAACTGGAGCTGCACTGCAGTGAGTCCTGAGATTGCACTGGCACCACTGGGGATGCACTGCAGTGAGTCCAGAGACTACACTGGCACCACTGGGGATGCAGTGCATGAGTGCAGAGAGTGCACTGGCACCACTGGGGATGCAGTGCAGTGAGTCCAAAGAGTGGACTGGTACCAGTGGGGATGGAGTGCAGTGAGTCCAGAGAGTGCACTGGCACCACTGGGGATGCAGTGCAGTGAGTCCAGAGAGTGCACTGGCACCACTGGGGATGCAATGCAGTGAGTCCAGAGAGTGCACTGGCACCACTGGGGATGCAGTGCAGTGAGTCCACAGAGTTCCCTGGCACCACTGGGGATACACTGCAGTGAGTCCAGAGAGTGCACTGGCACCACTGGGGGTGCAGTGCAGTGAGTCCAGAGAGTGCACTGGCACCACTGGGGAGGCAGTGCAGTGACTACAGAGAGTGCACTGGCACCACTGGGGATGCACTGCAGTGAGTGCAGAGACTGCACTGGCACCACTGGGAATGCACTGCAGTGAGTCCGGAGACTGCACTGGCACCACTGGGGATGCAGTGCAGTGAGTAAACAGAGTGCACTGGCACCACTGGGGATGCAGTGCTGTGAGTCCAGAGAGTGCACTGGCACCACTGGGGATGCAGTGCAGTCAGTCCAGAGAGTGCACTGGCACCACTGGGGATGCACTGCAGTGAGTCCAGAGAGTGCACTGGCACCACCGGTGTTTCACTGCAGTGAGTCCAGAGAGTGCACTGGCACCACTGGGGATGCAGTGCAGTGAGTCCAGAAGGTGCACTGGCACCTCAGGGGCTGCACTGCAGAGAGTCCCGATAGTGCACTGGCACCACTGGGGATGCAGTGCACTGAGTCTAGAGTGTGCACTCGCAACACTGGGGATGCACTGCAGTGAGTCCAGAGAGTGCACTGGAACCACTGGGGATGCACTGCGGTGAGTCCAGAGAGTGCACTGGCACCACTGGGGATGCAATGTAGTGAGTCCAGAGACTGCACAGGCACCACTGGGGATGCAGTGCAGTGACTCCAGAGAGTGCACTGGCACCACTGGGGATGCAGTGCAGTGAGTCCAGAGAGTGCACTGGCACCACTGGGGATGCGGTGCAGTGAGTCCAGAGAGTGCACTGGCACCACTGGGGATGCACTGCAGTGAGTCCAGAGAGTGCACGGGCACCACTGTTCATGCAGTGCAGTTGAGTGCAGAGAGTGCACTGGCACCTTGGGGTGCAGTACACTGAGTCCAGAGAGTGCACTGGCACCACTGGGGATGCAGTGCAGTGAGTCCAGAGAGTGCACTGGCACCACTGGGAGTGCACTCCAGTGAGTCCAGGGAGTGCACTGGCACCACTGGGGTTGCAGTGCAGTGAGTCCAGAGAGTGCACTGGCACCACTGGGGATGCACTGCAGTGAGTCCAGAGAGTGCACTCGCACCACTGGGGATGCACTGTAGTGAGTCCAGAGAGTGCACTGGCACCACTGGGGATGCAGTGCAGTGAGTCCAGAGAGGTCACTGGCAGCAGTGGGGATGCAGTGCAGTGAGTCCAGAGAGTGCACTGGCACCACTGGGGATGCAGTGCAGTGAGTCCAGAGAGTGCACTGGCACCACTGGGGATGCACTGCAGTGAGTCCAGAGAGTGCACGGGCACCACTGGGGATGCAGTGCAGTTGAGTCCAGAGAGTGCACTGGCACCTTGGGGATGCAGTGCAGTGAGTCCAGAGAGTGCACTGGCACCACTGGGGATGCAGTGCAGTGACTACAGAGAGTGCACTGGCACCACTGGGGATGCACTGCAGTGAGTCCAGAGAGTGCACGGGCACCACTGGGGATGCAGTGCAGTTGAGTCCAGAGAGTGCACTGGCACCTTGGGGATGCAGTGCAGTGAGTCCAGAAAGTGCACTGGCACCACTGGGGATGCAGTGCCGTGAGTCCAGAGAGTGCACTGGCACCAGTGGGCGTGCACTGCAGTGAAGCCAGAGAGTGCACTGGCACCACTGGGGTTGCAGTGCAGTGAGTCCAGAGAGTGCACTGGCACCACTGGGGATGCACTGCAGTGAGTCCAGAGAGTGCACTGGCACCAATGGGGATGCACTGCAGTGAGTCCAGAGAGTGCACTGGCACCACTGGGGATGCAGTGCAGTGAGTCCAGAGAGTGCACTGGCACCAATGGGGATGCACTGCAGTGAGTCCAGAGAGTGCACTGGCACCAATGGGGATGCACTGCAGTGAGTCCAGAGACTGCACTGGCACCAACTGGAGCTGCACTGCAGTGAGTCCAGAGAGTGCACTGGCACCACTGGGGATGCATTGCAGTGAGTCCACAGAGTGCCCTGGCACCACTGGGGATACACTGCAGTGAGTCCAGAGAGTGCACTGGCACCACTGGGGATGCACTGCAGTGAGTCCAGAGAGTGCACTGGCACCACTGGGGATGCAATGCGATGAGTCCAGACAGTGCACTGGCACCACTGGGGATGCAGTGCAGTGAGTCCAGAGATTGCACTGGCACCACTGGGGATGCAGTGCAGTGAGTGCAGAGAGTACACTGGCACCACTGGAGATGCAGTACAGTGACTCCAGAGAGTGCACTGGCACCACTGGGGATGCACTGCAGTGAGACCACAGAGTGCCCTGGCACCACTGGGGATACACTGCAGTGAGTCCAGAGAGTGCACTGGCACCACTGGGGATGCAGTGCAGTGAGTCCAGAGAGTGCACTGGCACCACTGGGGATGCAGTGCAGTGACTCCAGAGATTGCACTGGCACCAGTGGGGATGCAGTGCAGTGAGTCCACAGAGTGCCCTGGCACCACTGGGGATACACTGCAGTGAGTCCAGAGAGTGCACTGGCACCACTGGGGATGCAGTGCAGTGAGTCCAGAGAAGGCACTGTCAGCAATGGGGATGCAGTGCAGTGAGTCCAGAGAGTGCACTGGCACCACTGGGGATGCAGTGCAGTGAGTCCAGAGAGTGCACTGGCACCACTGGGGATGCACTGCAGTGAGTCCAAAGAGTGCACTGGCACCACTGGGGATGCAGTGCATGAGTGAGGAGAGTGCACTGGCACCACTGGGGATGCAGTGCAGTGAGTCCAGAGAGTGGACTGGCACCACTGGGGATGGAGTGCAGTGAGTCCCGAGAGTGCACTGGCACCACTGGGGATGCAGTGCAGTGAGTCCAGAGAGTGCACTGGCACCACTGGGGATGCACTGCAGTGAGTCCAGAGAGTGCACGGGCACCACTGGGGATGCAGTGCAGTTGAGTCCAGAGAGTGCACTGGCACCTTGGGGATGCAGTGCAGTGAGTCCAGAGAGTGCACTGGCACCACTGGGGATGCAGTGCAGTGACTACAGAGAGTGCACTGGCACCACTGGGGATGCACTGCAGTGAGTCCAGAGAGTGCACGGGCACCACTGGGGATGCAGTGCAGTTGAGTCCAGAGAGTGCACTGGCACCTTGGGGATGCAGTGCAGTGAGTCCAGAAAGTGCACTGGCACCACTGGGGATGCAGTGCCGTGAGTCCAGAGAGTGCACTGGCACCAGTGGGCGTGCACTGCAGTGAAGCCAGAGAGTGCACTGGCACCACTGGGGTTGCAGTGCAGTGAGTCCAGAGAGTGCACTGGCACCACTGGGGATGCACTGCAGTGAGTCCAGAGAGTGCACTGGCACCACTGGGAATGCAGTGCAGTGAGTCCAGAGAGTGCACTGGCACCACTGGGGATGCACTGCAATGAGTCCAGAGAGTGCAATGGCACCACTGGGGATGCAGTGCAGTGAGTGAAGAGAGTGCACTGGCACCACTGGGGATGCAGTGCAGTGAGTCCAGAGAGTGTACTGTCACCAGTCGGGATTTAGTGCAGTGAGTCCAGAGAGTGCACTGGCACCACTGGGGATGCAGCGCAGTGAGTCCAGAGAGTGCACTGGCACCACTGGGGATGCAGTGCAGTGACTCCAGAGAGTGCACTGGCACCACTGGGGATGCACTGCCGTGAGTCCAGAGAGTGCACTGGCACCACTGGGGATGCAGTGCAGTGAGTCCAGAGAGTGCACTGGCACCACTGGGGATGCAGTGCAGTGAGTCCAGAGAGTGCACTGGCACCACTGGGGATGCAGTGCAGTGAGTCCAGAGAGTGCACTGGCACCACTGGGGATGCACTGCAGTGAGTCCAGAGATTGCACTGGCACCACTGGGGATGCACTGCAGTGAGTCCAGAGAGTGCACTGGCACCACTGGGGATGCACTGCAGTGAGTGCAGAGAGTGCACTGGCACCACTGGGGATGCAGTGCAGTGAGTCCAGAGAGTGCACTGGCACCACTGGGGATGCAGTGCAGTGAGTCCACAGAGTGCCCTGGCACCACTGGGGATACACTGCAGTGAGTCCAGAGAGTGCACTGGCACCACTGGGGATGCAGTGCAGTGAGTCCAGAGAGTGCACTGGCACCACTGGGGATGCAATGCGATGAGTCCAGACAGTGCACTGGCACCACTGGGGATGCAGTGCAGTGAGTCCAGAGATTGCACTGGACCCACTGGGGATGCAGTGCAGTGAGTGCAGAGAGTACACTGGCACCACTGGAGATGCAGTACAGTGACTCCAGAGAGTGCACTGGCACCACTGGGGATGCACTGCAGTGAGTCCACAGAGTGCCCTGGCACCACTGGGGATACACTGCAGTGAGTCCAGAGAGTGCACTGGCACCACTGGGGATGCAGTGCAGTGAGTCCAGAGAGTGCACTGGCACCACTGGGGATGCAGTGCAGTGAGTCCAGAGATTGCACTGGCACCACTGGTGATGCAGTGCAGTGAGTCCAGAGAGTACACTGGCACCACTGGAGATGCAGTACAGTGACTCCAGAGAGTGCACTGGCACCACTGGGGATGCAGTGCAGTGAGTCCAGAGCGTGCACTGGCACCAATGGGGATGCAATGCGATGAGTCCAGACAGTGCACTGGCACCACTGGGGATGCAGTGCAATGAGTCCAGAGAGTGCACTGGCACCACTGGGGATGCAGTGCAGTGTGTCCAGAGAGTGTACTGGCACCAGTGGGGATGGAGTGCAGTGAGTCCAGAGAGTGCACTGGCACCACTGGGGATGCAGTGCAGTGAGTCCAGAGAGTGCACTGGCACTACTGCGGATGCACTGCAGTGAGTCCAGAGAGTGCACTGGCACAACTGCGGATGCACTGCAGAGAGTCCAGAGAGTGCACTGGCACCACTGGGGATGCAGTGCAGTGAGTCCAGAGAGTGCACTGGCACCACTGGGGATGCACTGCAGTGAGTCCAGAGAGTGCACTGGCACCACTGGGGATGCAGTGCAGTGAGTCCAGAGAGTGCACTGGCACCACGGGGGATGCACCCCGGTGAGCCCAGAGATTGCACTGGCACCACTGGGGATGCAGTGCAGTGAGTCCAGAGAGTGCACTGGCACCACTCGGGATGCACTGCAGTGAGTCCAGAGAGTGCACTGGCTCCAATGGGGATGCACTGCAGTGAGTCCATAGAGTGCACTGGCACCACGGGGGATGCACCCCGGTGAGCCCAGAGATTGCACTGGCACCACTGGGGATGCAGTGCAGTGAGTCCAGAGAGAGTAGTGGCACCACTGGGGATGCAGTGCAGTGAGTCCAGAGAGTGCACCGGCTCCACTGGGGATGCATTGCAGTGAGTCCATAGAGTGCACTGGCACCACTGGGGATGCAGTGCAGTGAGTCCAGAGAGTGCACTGGCTCCACTGGGGATGCAGTGCAGTGAGTCCAGAGAGTGCACTGGCACCACTGGGGATGCAGTGCAGTGAGACCAGAGAGTGCACTGGCACCACTGGGGATGCAGTGCAGTGAGACCAGAGAGAGTAGTGGCACCACTGGGGATGCAGTGCAGTGAGTCCAGAGAGTGCACTGGCACCACTGGGGATGCAGTGCAGTGAGTCCAGAGAGTGCACTGGCTCCACTGGGGATGCAGTGCAGTGAGTCCAGAGAGTGCACTGGCTCCACTGGGGATGCAGTGCAGTGAGTCCAGAGAGTGCACGGGCACCACTGGGAGTGCAGTGAGTCCTGAGAGTGCAATGGCAAAACAGGGGAGGCACTGCAGTGAGTCCAGAGAGTGCACTGTCACCACTGGGGATGCCCTGCAGTGAGTCCAGAGAGTGCACTGGCACCACTGGGGATGCAGTGCAGTGAGTCCAGAGAGTGCACTGGCACCACTGGGGATGCAGTGCAGTGAGTCCAGAGAGTGCACTGGCACCAATGGTGATGCACTGCAGTGAGTCCAGAGAGTGCACTGGCACCACTGGGGATGCAGTGCAGTGAGTCCAGAGAGTGCACTGGCACCAATGGGGATGCACTGCAGTGAGTCCAGAGAGTGCACTGGCACCAATGGGGATGCACTGCAGTGAGTCCAGAGACTGCACTGGCACCAACTGGAGCTGCACTGCAGTGAGTCCTGAGATTGCACTGGCACCACTGGGGATGCACTGCAGTGAGTCCAGAGACTACACTGGCACCACTGGGGATGCAGTGCATGAGTGCAGAGAGTGCACTGGCACCACTGGGGATGCAGTGCAGTGAGTCCAGAGAGTGGACTGGTACCAGTGGGGATGGAGTGCAGTGAGTCAAGAGAGTGCACTGGCACCACTGGGGATGCAGTGCAGTGAGTCCAGAGAGTGCACTGGCACCACTGGGGATGTAATGCAGTGAGTCCAGAGAGTGCACTGGCACCACTGGGGATGCAGTGCAGTGAGTCCAGAGAGTTCCCTGGCACCACTGGGGATGCAGTGCAGTGAGTCCAGAGAGTGCACTGGCACCACTGGGGGTGCAGTGCAGTGAGTCCAGAGAGTGCACTGGCACCACTGGGGAGGCAGTGCAGTGAGTCCAGAGAGTGCACTGGCACCACTGGGAATGCAGCGCAGTGACTACAGAGAGTGCACTGGCACCACTGGGGATGCACTGCAGTGAGTGCAGAGACTGCACTGGCACCACTGGGAATGCACTGCAGTGAGTCCGGAGACTGCACTGGCACCACTGGGGATGCAGTGCAGTGAGTAAACAGAGTGCACTGGCACCACTGGGGATGCAGTGCAGTGAGTCCAGAGAGTGCACTGGCACCACTGGGGATGCACTGCAGTGAGTCCAGAGAGTGCACTGGCACCACTGGGGATGCACTGCAGTGAGTCCAGAGAGTGCACTGGCACCACCGGTGTTTCACTGCAGTGAGTCCAGAGAGTGCACTGGCACCACTGGGGATGCAGTGCAGTGAGTCCAGAAGGTGCACTGGCACCTCAGGGGCTGCACTGCAGAGAGTCCAGATAGTGCACTGGCACCACTGGGGATGCAGTGCACTGAGTCTAGAGAGTGCACTCGCAACATTGGGGATGCACTGCAGTGAGTCCAGAGAGTGCACTGGCACCACTGTTGATGCAGTGCAGTGAATCCATAGAGTGCTCTGTCACCTCTGGGGATGCACTGCAGTGAGTCCAGAGAGTGCAATGGCACCACTGGGGATGCACTGCGGGGAGTCCAGAGAGTGCACTGGCACCACTGGGGATGCAATGTAGTGAGTCCAGAGACTGCACTGGCACCAATGGGGATGCAGTGCAGTGACTCCAGAGAGTGCACTGGCACCACTGGGGATGCAGTGCAGTGAGTGCAGAGAGTGCACTGGCACCACTGGGGATGCGGTGCAGTGAGTCCAGAGAGTGCACTGGCACCACTGGGGATGCAGTGCAGTGAGTCCAGAGAGTGCACGGGCACCACTGTTCATGCAGTGCAGTTGAGTGCAGAGAGTGCACTGGCACCTTGGGGTGCAGTGCACTGAGTCCAGAGAGTGCACTGGCACCACTGGGGATGCAGTGCAGTGAGTCCAGAGAGTGCACTGGCACCACTGGGAGTGCACTCCAGTGAGTCCAGGGAGTGCACTGGCACCACTGGGGTTGCAGTGCAGTGAGTCCAGAGAGTGCACTGGCACCACTGGGGATGCACTGCAGTGAGTCCAGAGAGTGCACTGGCACTTCTGGGGATGCAGTGCAGTGAGTGCAGAGAGTGCACTAGCACAACAGGGGATGCACTGCAGTGACTCCAGAAAGTGCACTGGCACCACTGGGGATGCACTGCAATGAGTCCAGAGAATGCACTGGCACCACTGGGGATGCAGTGCAGTGACTCCAGAGAGCGCAGTGGCACCATTGGGGATGCAGTGCAGTGAGTCCAGAGAGTGCACTGGCACCACTGGTGATGCAGTGCAGTGAGTCCAGAGAGTACACTGGCACCACTGGGGATGCACTGCAGTGAGTCCAGAGAGTGCAGTGGCACCATTGGGGATGCAGTGCAGTGAGTACAGAGAGTGAACTGGCACCACTGGGGATGCAGTGCACTGAGTCCAGAGAAGGCACTGTCAGCAATGGGGATGCAGTGCAGTGAGTCCAGAGAGTGCACTGGCACCACTGGGGATGCAGTGCAGTGAGACCAGAGAGTGCAGTGGCACCACTGGGGATGCAATGCAGTTAGTCCAGAGAGTGCACTGGCTCCACTGGGGATGCAGTGCAGTGAGTCCAGAGAGTGCATTGGCACCAACTGGAGCTGCACTGCTGTGAGTCCTGAGATTGCACTGGCACCACTGGGGTTACAGTGCAGTGAGTCCATAGACTACACTGGCACCACTGGGGTTGCACTGCAGTGAGTCCAGAGATTTCACAGGCAACACTGGGAATGCAGTGCAGTGAGTCCAGGGAGTGCACTGGCACCACTGGGGATACACTGCAGTGACTCCAGAGAGTGAACTGGTCCCACAGGGGATGCAGTGCAGTGAGTCCAGAGAGTGCACTGGGACCACCGGGGATTCACTGCAGTGAGTCCAGAGAGTGCACTGACACCACTGGGAATGCACTGCAGTGAGTCCAGAGAGTGCACTGGCACCAATGGGGATGCACTGCAGTGAGTCCAGAGAGTGCACTGGCACCAATGGGGATGCACTGCAGTGAGTCCAGAGACTGCACTGGCACCAACTGGAGCTGCACTGCAGTGAGTCCTGAGATTGCACTGGCACCACTGGGGATGCACTGCAGTGAGTCCAGAGACTACACTGGCACCACTGGGGATGCACTGCAGTGAGTCCAGAGAGTGCACTGGCACCACTGTTCATGCAGTGCAGTGAGTCCAGAGAGTGCACTGGCACCACTGTGGATGCAGTGCATGAGTGCAGAGAGTGCACTGGCACCACTGGGGATGCAGTGCAGTGAGTCCAGGGAGTGGACTGGTACCAGTGGGGATGGAGTGCAGTGAGTCCAGAGAGTGCACTGGCACCACTGGGGATGCAGTGCAGTGAGTCCAGAGAGTGCACTGGCACCACTGGGGATGCAGTGCAGTGAGTCCAGAGAGTGCACTGGCACCACTGGGGATGCAGTGCAGTGAGTCCACAGAGTTCCCTGGCACCACTGGGAATACACTGCAGTGAGTCCAGAGAGTGCACTGGCACCACTGGGGGTGCAGTGCAGTGAGTCCAGAGAGTGCACTGGCACCACTGGGGAGGCAGTGCAGTGAGTCCAGAGAGTGCACTGGCACCACTGGGAATGCAGCGCAGTGACTACAGAGAGTGCACTGGCACCACTGGGGATGCACTGCAGTGAGTGCAGAGACTGCACTGGCACCACTGGGAATGCACTGCAGTGAGTCCGGAGACTGCACTGGCACCACTGGGTATGCAGTGCAGTGAGTAAACAGAGTGCACTGGCACCACTGGGGATGCAGTGCAGTGAGTCCAGAGAGTGCACTGGCACCACTGGGGATGCAGTGCAGTGAGTCCAGAGAGTGCACTGGCACCACTGGGGATGCACTGCAGTGAGTCCAGAGAGTGCACTGGCACCACTGGGGATGCAGTGCAGTGAGTCCAGAAGGTGCACTGGCACCTCAGGGGCTGCACTGCAGAGAGTCCAGATAGTGCACTGGCACCACTGGGGATGCAGTGCACTGAGTCTAGAGAGTGCACTCTCAACACTGGGGATGCACTGCAGTGAGTCCACAGAGTGCACTGGCACCACTGTTGATGCAGTGCAGTGAATCCAGAGAGTGCTCTGTCACCTCTGGGGATGCACTGCAGTGAGTCCAGAGAGTGCAATGGCACCACTGGGGATGCACTGCGGTGAGTCCAGAGAGTGCACTGGCACCACTGGGGATGCAATGTCGTGAGTCCAGAGACTGCACAGGCACCACTGGGGATGCAGTGCAGTGACTCCAGAGAGTGCACTGGCACCACTGGGGATGCAGTGCAGTGAGTGCAGAGAGTGCACTGGCACCACTGGGGATGCGGTGCAGTGAGTCCAGAGAGTGCACTGGCACCACTGGGGATGCAGTGCAGTGAGTCCAGAGAGTGCACGGGCACCACTGTTCATGCAGTGCAGTTGAGTGCAGAGAGTGCACTGGCACCTTGGGGTGCAGTGCACTGAGTCCAGAGAGTGCACTGGCACCACTGGGGATGCACTGCAGTGAGTCCAGAGAGTGCACTGGCACCACTGGGAGTGCACTCCAGTGAGTCCAGGGAGTGCACTGGCACCACTGGGGTTGCAGTGCAGTGAGTCCAGAGACTGCACTGGCACCACTGGGGATGCACTGCAGTGAGTCCAGAGAGTGCACTGGCACTTCTGGGGATGCAGTGCAGTGAGTGCAGAGAGTGCACTAGCACAACAGGTGATGCACTGCAGTGACTCCAGAAAGTGCACTGGCACCACTGGAGATGCACTGCAATGAGTCCAGAGAATGCACTGGCACCACTGGGGATGCAGTGCAGTGACTCCAGAGAGCGCAGTGGCACCATTGGGGATGCAGTGCAGTGAGTCCAGAGAGTGCACTGGCACCACTGGTGATGCAGTGCAGTGAGTCCAGAGAGTACACTGGCACCACTGGGGATGCAGTGCAGTGAGTCCAGAGAGCCACTGGCACCACTGGGTATGCACTGCAGTGAGTCCAGAGAGTGCACTGGCACCACTGGGGATGCACTGCAGTGAGTCCAGAGAGTGCAGTGGCACCACTGGGGATGCAGTGCAGTGAGTCCAGAGAGTGAACTGGCACCACTGGGGATGCAGTGCACTGAGTCCAGAGAAGGCACTGTCAGCAATGGGGATGCAGTGCAGTGAGTCCAGAGAGTGCACTGGCACCACTGGGGATGCAGTGCAGTGAGACCAGAGAGTGCAGTGGCACCACTGGGGATGCAATGCAGTTAGTCCAGAGAGTGCACTGGCTCCACTGTGGATGCAGTGCAGTGAGTCCAGATAGTGCACTGGCACCACTGGGGATGCAGTGCAGTGAGTCCTGAGAGTGCAATGACACCACAGGGAATGCACTGCATTGAGTCCAGAGAGTGCACTGGCTCCACTGGGGATGCAGAGCAGTGAGTCCAGAGAGTGCACTGGCACCACTGGGGATGAAGTGCAGTGAGTCCAGAGACTGCACAGGCACCACTGGGGATGCAGTACAGTGAGTCCAGTGAGTGCACTGGCACCACCGGGGATTCACTGCAAGGAGTCCAGAGAGTGCACTGGCTCCACTGGGAATGCACTGCAGTGAGTACAGAGAGTGCACTGGCACCTAAGGGGCTGCACTGCAGTGAGTCCAGAGAGTGCACTGGCACCACTGGGGCTGCACTGCAGTGAGTCCAGAGAGTGCACTGGTACCACTGGGGATGCAGTGCAGTGAGTCCAGAGAGTGCACTGGCACCTCTGGGAATGCAGTGCATTGTGTCCAGAGAGTGCACTGTCACCACTGGGGATGCAGTGCAGTGACTACAGAGAGTACACTGGCACCACTGGGGATGCACTGCAGTGAGTCCAGAGAGTGCACTTGTAGCACTGGAGATGCACACCGGTGATTCCAGAGAGTGCACTGTCACCACTGGGAATGCAGTGCAGTGAGTCCAGAGAGTGCACTGGCACCTTCGGGATGCAGTGTGTGACTCCAGAGAGTGCACTGGCACCACTGGGGATGCACTGCCGTGAGTCCAGAGAGTGCACTGGCACCACTGGGGATGCAATGCAGTGAGTCCAGAGAGTGCACTGGCACCGCTGGGGATGCAGTGCACTGAGTACACTGGCACCACTGGGGATGCAGTGCAGTGAGTCCAGAGAGTGCACTGGCACCACTGGGGATGCAGTGCAGTGAGGCCAGAGAGTGCACTGGCACCACTGGGGATGCACTGCAGTGAGTCCAGATAGTGCACTGGCACCACTGGGGATGCAGTGCAGTGAGTCCAGAGAGTGCACTGGCACCACTGGGGATGCAGTGCAGTGAGTCCAGAGAGTTCACTGGCACCACTGGGGATGCAGTGCAGTGAGTCCAGAGAGTGCACTGGCACCACTGTTGATGCAGTGCAGTGAGTCCAGAGAGTGCACTGGCACCACTGGGGATGCAGTGCAGTGAGTCCAGAGAGTGCACTGGCACCACTGGGGATGCAGTGCAGTGAGTCCAGAGAGTGCACTGGCACCACTGGGGATGCAGTGCAGTGAGTCCACAGAGTGCATTGGCACCACTGGGGATGCAGTGCAGTGAGTCCAGAGACTGCACTGGCACCAACTGGAGCTGCACTTCATTGAGTCCTGAGATTGCTCTGGCACCACTGGGGATGCACTGCAGTGAGTCCAGAGACTACACTGGCACCACTGGGGATGCAGTGTAGTGAGTCCAGAGAGTGCACTGGCACCACTGGGGATGCAGTGCAGTGAGTCCAGAGAGTGCACTGGCACGAATGGGTATGCACTGCAGTGAGTCCAGAGAGTGCACTGGCACCACTGGGGATGCTGTGCAGTGAGTCCAGAGACTGCACTGGCACCAACTGGAGCTGCACTGCAGTGAGTCCAGAGAGTGCACTGGCACCACTGGGGATGCACTGCAGTGAGTCCAGAGAGTGCACTGGCACCACTGGGGATGCAGGGCAGTGAGTCCAGAGAGTGCACTGGCACCACTGGGGATGCAGTGCAGTGAGTCCAGAGAGTGCACTGGCACCACAGGGGATGCACTGCAGTGAGTCCAGAGAGTGCACTGGCACCACTGGGGATGCAGTGCAGTGAGTCCAGAGATTGCACTGGCACCACTGGGGATGCAGTGCAGTGAGTCCAGAGAGTGCACTGGCACCACTGGTGATGCACTGCAGTGAGTCCAGAGAGTGCACAGGCACCACTGGGGATGCAGTGCAGTGAGTCCAGAGACTGCACTGGCACCAACTGGAGCTGCACTGCAGTGAGTCCTGAGATTGCACAGGCACCACTGTTGATGCAGTGCAGTGAGTCCAGAGACTACACTGGCACCACTGGGGATGCAGTGAAGTGAGTCCAGAGAGTGCACTGGCACCACTGTTCATGCAGTGCAGTGAGTCCAAAGAGTGCACTGGCAGCACTGGGGATGCAGTGCATGAGTGCAGAGAGTGTACTGGCACCACTGGGGATGCAGTGCAGTGAGTCCAGAGAGTGGACTGGCACCAGTGGGGATGGAGTGCAGTGAGTCCAGAGACTGCACTGGCACCACTGGGGATGCACTGCAGTGAGTCCAGAGAGTGCACTGGCACTACTGGGGATGCACTGCAGTGAGTCCAGAGAGTGCACTGGCATCACTGGGGATGCAGTGCAGTGAGTCCAGAGAGTGCACTGGCACCACTGGGGATGCAGTGCAGTGAGTCCACAGAGTGCACTGGCACCACTGGGGATGCAGTGCAGTGAGTCAAGAGAGTGCGCTGGCACCACTGGGGATGCAGTGCAGTGAGTCCAGAGAGTGCACTGGCACCACTGGGGATGCAGGGCAGTGAGTCCAGAGAGTGCACTGGCACCACTGGGGATGCACTTCAGTGAGTCCAGAGAGTGCACGCGCTCCACTGGGGATGCAGTGCAGTGAGTCCACAGAGTGCATTGGCACCACTGGGGATGCACTGCAGTGAGTCCAGAGAGTTCACTGGCACCACTGGGGATGCAGTGCAGTGAGTCCAGAGATTGCACTGGCACCACTGGGGATGCAGTGCAGTGAGTCCAGAGAGTGCACTGGCACCAATGGGGATGCACTGCAGTGAGTCCAGAGAGTGCACTGGCACCACTGGGGATGCAGTGCAGGGAGTCCAGAGACTGCACTGGCACCAACTGGAGCTGCACTTCAGTGAGTCCTGAGATTCCTCTGGCACCACTGGGGATGCACTGCAGTGAGTCCAGAGACTACACTGGCACCACTGGGGATGCACTGCAGTGAGTCCTGAGATTGCACTGGCACCACTGGGGATGCACTGCAGTGAGTCCAGAGACTACACTGGCACCACTGGGGATGCAGTGCATGAGTGCAGAGAGTGCACTGGCACCACTGGGGATGCAGTGCAGTGAGTCCAAAGAGTGGACTGGTACCAGTGGGGATGGAGTGCAGTGAGTCCAGAGAGTGCACTGGCACCACTGGGGATGCAGTGCAGTGAGTCCAGAGAGTGCACTGGCACCACTGGGGATGCAATGCAGTGAGTCCAGAGAGTGCACTGGCACCACTGGGGATGCAGTGCAGTGAGTCCACAGAGTTCCCTGGCACCACTGGGGATACACTGCAGTGAGTCCAGAGAGTGCACTGGCACCACTGGGGGTGCAGTGCAGTGAGTCCAGAGAGTGCACTGGCACCACTGGGGAGGCAGTGCAGTGACTACAGAGAGTGCACTGGCACCACTGGGGATGCAGTGCAGTGAGTGCAGAGACTGCACTGGCACCACTGGGAATGCACTGCAGTGAGTCCGGAGACTGCACTGGCACCACTGGGGATGCAGTGCAGTGAGTAAACAGAGTGCACTGGCACCACTGGGGATGCAGTGCAGTGAGTCCAGAGAGTGCACTGGCACCACTGGGGATGCAGTGCAGTCAGTCCAGAGAGTGCACTGGCACCACTGGGGATGCACTGCAGTGAGTCCAGAGAGTGCACTGGCACCACCGGTGTTTCACTGCAGTGAGTCCAGAGAGTGCACTGGCACCACTGGGGATGCAGTGCAGTGAGTCCAGAAGGTGCACTGGCACCTCAGGGGCTGCACTGCAGAGAGTCCCGATAGTGCACTGGCACCACTGGGGATGCAGTGCACTGAGTCTAGAGAGTGCACTCGCAACACTGGGGATGCACTGCAGTGAGTCCAGAGAGTGCACTGGAACCACTGGGGATGCACTGCGGTGAGTCCAGAGAGTGCACTGGCACCACTGGGGATGCAATGTAGTGAGTCCAGAGACTGCACAGGCACCACTGGGGATGCAGTGCAGTGACTCCAGAGAGTGCACTGGCACCACTGGGGATGCAGTGCAGTGAGTCCAGAGAGTGCACTGGCACCACTGGGGATGCGGTGCAGTGAGTCCAGAGAGTGCACTGGCACCACTGGGGATGCACTGCAGTGAGTCCAGAGAGTGCACGGGCACCACTGTTCATGCAGTGCAGTTGAGTGCAGAGAGTGCACTGGCACCTTGGGGTGCAGTGCACTGAGTCCAGAGAGTGCACTGGCACCACTGGGGATGCAGTGCAGTGAGTCCAGAGAGTGCACTGGCACCACTGGGAGTGCACTCCAGTGAGTCCAGGGAGTGCACTGGCACCACTGGGGTTGCAGTGCAGTGAGTCCAGAGAGTGCACTGGCACCACTGGGGATGCACTGCAGTGAGTCCAGAGAGTGCACTGGCACCACTGGGGATGCACTGTAGTGAGTCCAGAGAGTGCACTGGCACCACTGGGGATGCAGTGCAGTGAGTCCAGAGAGGTCACTGGCAGCAGTGGGGATGCAGTGCAGTGAGTCCAGAGAGTGCACTGGCACCACTGGGGATGCAGTGCAGTGAGTCCAGAGAGTGCACTGGCACCACTGGGGATGCACTGCAGTGAGTCCAGAGAGTGCACGGGCACCACTGGGGATGCAGTGCAGTTGAGTCCAGAGAGTGCACTGGCACCTTGGGGATGCAGTGCAGTGAGTCCAGAGAGTGCACTGGCACCACTGGGGATGCAGTGCAGTGACTACAGAGAGTGCACTGGCACCACTGGGGATGCACTGCAGTGAGTCCAGAGAGTGCACGGGCACCACTGGGGATGCAGTGCAGTTGAGTCCAGAGAGTGCACTGGCACCTTGGGGATGCAGTGCAGTGAGTCCAGAAAGTGCACTGGCACCACTGGGGATGCAGTGCCGTGAGTCCAGAGAGTGCACTGGCACCAGTGGGCGTGCACTGCAGTGAAGCCAGAGAGTGCACTGGCACCACTGGGGTTGCAGTGCAGTGAGTCCAGAGAGTGCACTGGCACCACTGGGGATGCACTGCAGTGAGTCCAGAGAGTGCACTGGCACCAATGGGGATGCACTGCAGTGAGTCCAGAGAGTGCACTGGCACCACTGGGGATGCAGTGCAGTGAGTCCAGAGAGTGCACTGGCACCAATGGGGATGCACTGCAGTGAGTCCAGAGAGTGCACTGGCACCAATGGGGATGCACTGCAGTGAGTCCAGAGACTGCACTGGCACCAACTGGAGCTGCACTGCAGTGAGTCCAGAGAGTGCACTGGCACCACTGGGGATGCATTGCAGTGAGTCCACAGAGTGCCCTGGCACCACTGGGGATACACTGCAGTGAGTCCAGAGAGTGCACTGGCACCACTGGGGATGCACTGCAGTGAGTCCAGAGAGTGCACTGGCACCACTGGGGATGCAATGCGATGAGTCCAGACAGTGCACTGGCACCACTGGGGATGCAGTGCAGTGAGTCCAGAGATTGCACTGTCACCACTGGGGATGCAGTGCAGTGAGTGCAGAGAGTACACTGGCACCACTGGAGATGCAGTACAGTGACTCCAGAGAGTGCACTGGCACCACTGGGGATGCACTGCAGTGAGACCACAGAGTGCCCTGGCACCACTGGGGATACACTGCAGTGAGTCCAGAGAGTGCACTGGCACCACTGGGGATGCAGTGCAGTGAGTCCAGAGAGTGCACTGGCACCACTGGGGATGCAGTGCAGTGACTCCAGAGATTGCACTGGCACCAGTGGGGATGCAGTGCAGTGAGTCCACAGAGTGCCCTGGCACCACTGGGGATACACTGCAGTGAGTCCAGAGAGTGCACTGGCACCACTGGGGATGCAGTGCAGTGAGTCCAGAGAAGGCACTGTCAGCAATGGGGATGCAGTGCAGTGAGTCCAGAGAGTGCACTGGCACCACTGGGGATGCAGTGCAGTGAGTCCAGAGAGTGCACTGGCACCACTGGGGATGCACTGCAGTGAGTCCAAAGAGTGCACTTGCACCACTGGGGATGCAGTGCATGAGTGAGGAGAGTGCACTGGCACCACTGGGGATGCAGTGCAGTGAGTCCAGAGAGTGGACTGGCACCAGTGGGGATGGAGTGCAGTGAGTCCCGAGAGTGCACTGGCACCACTGGGGATGCAGTGCAGTGAGTCCAGAGAGTGCACTGGCACCACTGGGGATGCACTGCAGTGAGTCCAGAGAGTGCACGGGCACCACTGGGGATGCAGTGCAGTTGAGTCCAGAGAGTGCACTGGCACCTTGGGGATGCAGTGCAGTGAGTCCAGAGAGTGCACTGGCACCACTGGGGATGCAGTGCAGTGACTACAGAGAGTGCACTGGCACCACTGGGGATGCACTGCAGTGAGTCCAGAGAGTGCACGGGCACCACTGGGGATGCAGTGCAGTTGAGTCCAGAGAGTGCACTGGCACCTTGGGGATGCAGTGCAGTGAGTCCAGAAAGTGCACTGGCACCACTGGGGATGCAGTGCCGTGAGTCCAGAGAGTGCACTGGCACCAGTGGGCGTGCACTGCAGTGAAGCCAGAGAGTGCACTGGCACCACTGGGGTTGCAGTGCAGTGAGTCCAGAGAGTGCACTGGCACCACTGGGGATGCACTGCAGTGAGTCCAGAGAGTGCACTGGCACCACTGGGAATGCAGTGCAGTGAGTCCAGAGAGTGCACTGGCACCACTGGGGATGCACTGCAATGAGTCCAGAGAGTGCAATGGCACCACTGGGGATGCAGTGCAGTGAGTCCAGAGAGTGCACTGGCACCACTGGGGATGCAGTGCAGTGACTCCAGAGAGTGCACTGGCACCACTGGGGATGCACTGCCGTGAGTCCAGAGAGTGCACTGGCACCACTGGGGATGCAGTGCAGTGAGTCCAGAGAGTGCACTGGCACCACTGGGGATGCAGTGCAGTGAGTCCAGAGAGTGCACTGGCACCACTGGGGATGCAGTGCAGTGAGTCCAGAGAGTGCACTGGCACCACTGGGGATGCACCCCGGTGAGCCCAGAGATTGCACTGGCACCACTGGGGATGCACTGCAGTGAGTCCAGAGAGTGCACTGGCACCACTGGGGATGCACTGCAGTGAGTGCAGAGAGTGCACTGGCACCACTGGGGATGCAGTGCAGTGAGTCCAGAGAGTGCACTGGCACCACTGGGGATGCAGTGCAGTGAGTCCACAGAGTGCCCTGGCACCACTGGGGATACACTGCAGTGAGTCCAGAGAGTGCACTGGCACCACTGGGGATGCAGTGCAGTGAGTCCAGAGAGTGCACTGGCACCACTGGGGATGCAATGCGATGAGTCCAGACAGTGCACTGGCACCACTGGGGATGCAGTGCAGTGAGTCCAGAGATTGCACTGGCACCACTGGGGATGCAGTGCAGTGAGTGCAGAGAGTACACTGGCACCACTGGAGATGCAGTACAGTGACTCCAGAGAGTGCACTGGCACCACTGGGGATGCACTGCAGTGAGTCCACAGAGTGCCCTGGCACCACTGGGGATACACTGCAGTGAGTCCAGAGAGTGCACTGGCACCACTGGGGATGCAGTGCAGTGAGTCCAGAGAGTGCACTGGCACCACTGGGGATGCAGTGCAGTGAGTCCAGAGATTGCACTGGCACCACTGGTGATGCAGTGCAGTGAGTCCAGAGAGTACACTGGCACCACTGGAGATGCAGTACAGTGACTCCAGAGAGTGCACTGGCACCACTGGGGATGCAGTGCAGTGAGTCCAGAGCGTGCACTGGCACCAATGGGGATGCAATGCGATGAGTCCAGACAGTGCACTGGCACCACTGGGGATGCAGTGCAATGAGTCCAGAGAGTGCACTGGCACCACTGGGGATGCAGTGCAGTGTGTCCAGAGAGTGTACTGGCACCAGTGGGGATGGAGTGCAGTGAGTTCAGAGAGTGCACTGGCACCACTGGGGATGCAGTGCAGTGAGTCCAGAGAGTGCACTGGCACTACTGCGGATGCACTGCAGTGAGTCCAGAGAGTGCACTGGCACAACTGCGGATGCACTGCAGAGAGTCCAGAGAGTGCACTGGCACCACTGGGGATGCAGTGCAGTGAGTCCAGAGAGTGCACTGGCACCACTGGGGATGCACTGCAGTGAGTCCAGAGAGTGCACTGGCACCACTGGGGATGCAGTGTAGTGAGTCCAGAGAGTGCACTGGCACCACGGGGGATGCACCCCGGTGAGCCCAGAGATTGCACTGGCACCACTGGGGATGCAGTGCAGTGAGTCCAGAGAGTGCACTGGCACCACTCGGGATGCACTGCAGTGAGTCCAGAGAGTGCACTGGCTCCAATGGGGATGCACTGCAGTGAGTCCATAGAGTGCACTGGCACCACGGGGGATGCACCCCGGTGAGCCCAGAGATTGCACTGGCACCACTGGGGATGCAGTGCAGTGAGTCCAGAGAGAGTAGTGGCACCACTGGGGATGCAGTGCAGTGAGTCCAGAGAGTGCACCGGCTCCACTGGGGATGCATTGCAGTGAGTCCATAGAGTGCACTGGCACCACTGGGGATGCAGTGCAGTGAGTCCAGAGAGTGCACTGGCTCCACTGGGGATGCAGTGCAGTGAGTCCAGAGAGTGCACTGGCACCACTGGGGATGCAGTGCAGTGAGACCAGAGAGTGCACTGGCACCACTGGGGATGCAGTGCAGTGAGACCAGAGAGAGTAGTGGCACCACTGGGGATGCAGTGCAGTGAGTCCAGAGAGTGCACTGGCACCACTGGGGATGCAGTGCAGTGAGTCCAGAGAGTGCACTGGCTCCACTGGGGATGCAGTGCAGTGAGTCCAGAGAGTGCACTGGCTCCACTGGGGATGCAGTGCAGTGAGTCCAGAGAGTGCACGGGCACCACTGGGAGTGCAGTGAGTCCTGAGAGTGCAATGGCACCACAGGGGAGGCACTGCAGTGAGTCCAGAGAGTGCACTGTCACCACTGGGGATGACCTGCAGTGAGTCCAGAGAGTGCACTGGCACCACTGGGGATGCAGTGCAGTGAGTCCAGAGAGTGCACTGGCACCACTGGGGATGCAGTGCAGTGAGTCCAGAGAGTGCACTGGCACCAATGGTGATGCACTGCAGTGAGTCCAGAGAGTGCACTGGCACCACTGGGGATGCAGTGCAGTGAGTCCAGAGAGTGCACTGGCACCAATGGGGATGCACTGCAGTGAGTCCAGAGAGTGCACTGGCACCAATGGGGATGCACTGCAGTGAGTCCAGAGACTGCACTGGCACCAACTGGAGCTGCACTGCAGTGAGTCCTGAGATTGCACTGGCACCACTGGGGATGCACTGCAGTGAGTCCAGAGACTACACTGGCACCACTGGGGATGCAGTGCATGAGTGCAGAGAGTGCACTGGCACCACTGGGGATGCAGTGCAGTGAGTCCAGAGAGTGGACTGGTACCAGTGGGGATGGAGTGCAGTGAGTCCAGAGAGTGCACTGGCACCACTGGGGATGCAGTGCAGTGAGTCCAGAGAGTGCACTGGCACCACTGGGGATGTAATGCAGTGAGTCCAGAGAGTGCACTGGCACCACTGGGGATGCAGTGCAGTGAGTCCAGAGAGTTCCCTGGCACCACTGGGGATACACTGCAGTGAGTCCAGAGAGTGCACTGGCACCACTGGGGGTGCAGTGCAGTGAGTCCAGAGAGTGCACTGGCACCACTGGGGAGGCAGTGCAGTGAGTCCAGAGAGTGCACTGGCACCACTGGGAATGCAGCGCAGTGACTACAGAGAGTGCACTGGCACCACTGGGGATGCACTGCAGTGAGTGCAGAGACTGCACTGGCACCACTGGGAATGCACTGCAGTGAGTCCGGAGACTGCACTGGCACCACTGGGGATGCAGTGCAGTGAGTAAACAGAGTGCACTGGCACCACTGGGGATGCAGTGCAGTGAGTCCAGAGAGTGCACTGGCACCACTGGGGATGCACTGCAGTGAGTCCAGAGAGTGCACTGGCACCACTGGGGATGCACTGCAGTGAGTCCAGAGAGTGCACTGGCACCACCGGTGTTTCACTGCAGTGAGTCCAGAGAGTGCACTGGCACCACTGGGGATGCAGTGCAGTGAGTCCAGAAGGTGCACTGGCACCTCAGGGGCTGCACTGCAGAGAGTCCAGATAGTGCACTGGCACCACTGGGGATGCAGTGCACTGAGTCTAGAGAGTGCACTCGCAACACTGGGGATGCACTGCAGTGAGTCCAGAGAGTGCACTGGCACCACTGTTGATGCAGTGCAGTGAATCCATAGAGTGCTCTGTCACCTCTGGGGATGCACTGCAGTGAGTCCAGAGAGTGCAATGGCACCACTGGGGATGCACTGCGGTGAGTCCAGAGAGTGCACTGGCACCACTGGGGATGCAATGTAGTGAGTCCAGAGACTGCACTGGCACCAATGGGGATGCAGTGCAGTGACTCCAGAGAGTGCACTGGCACCACTGGGGATGCAGTGCAGTGAGTGCAGAGAGTGCACTGGCACCACTGGGGATGCGGTGCAGTGAGTCCAGAGAGTGCACTGGCACCACTGGGGATGCAGTGCAGTGAGTCCAGAGAGTGCACGGGCACCACTGTTCATGCAGTGCAGTTGAGTGCAGAGAGTGCACTGGCACCTTGGGGTGCAGTGCACTGAGTCCAGAGAGTGCACTGGCACCACTGGGGATGCAGTGCAGTGAGTCCAGAGAGTGCACTGGCACCACTGGGAGTGCACTCCAGTGAGTCCAGGGAGTGCACTGGCACCACTGGGGTTGCAGTGCAGTGAGTCCAGAGAGTGCACTGGCACCACTGGGGATGCACTGCAGTGAGTCCAGAGAGTGCACTGGCACTTCTGGGGATGCAGTGCAGTGAGTGCAGAGAGTGCACTAGCACAACAGGGGATGCACTTCAGTGACTCCAGAAAGTGCACTGGCACCACTGGGGATGCACTGCAATGAGTCCAGAGAATGCACTGGCACCACTGGGGATGCAGTGCAGTGACTCCAGAGAGCGCAGTGGCACCATTGGGGATGCAGTGCAGTGAGTCCAGAGAGTGCACTGGCACCACTGGTGATGCAGTGCAGTGAGTCCAGAGAGTACACTGGCACCACTGGGGATGCACTGCAGTGAGTCCAGAGAGTGCAGTGGCACCATCGGGGATGCAGTGCAGTGAGTACAGAGAGTGAACTGGCACCACTGGGGATGCAGTGCACTGAGTCCAGAGAAGGCACTGTCAGCAATGGGGATGCAGTGCAGTGAGTCCAGAGAGTGCACTGGCACCACTGGGGATGCAGTGCAGTGAGACCAGAGAGTGCACTGGCACCACTGGGGATGCAATGCAGTTAGTCCAGAGAGTGCACTGGCTCCACTGGGGATGCAGTGCAGTGAGTCCAGAGAGTGCATTGGCACCAACTGGAGCTGCACTGCTGTGAGTCCTGAGATTGCACTGGCACCACTGGGGTTACAGTGCAGTGAGTCCATAGACTACACTGGCACCACTGGGGTTGCACTGCAGTGAGTCCAGAGATTTCACAGGCAACACTGGGAATGCAGTGCAGTGAGTCCAGGGAGTGCACTGGCACCACTGGGGATACACTGCAGTGACTCCAGAGAGTGAACTGGTCCCACAGGGGATGCAGTGCAGTGAGTCCAGAGAGTGCACTGGGACCACCGGGGATTCACTGCAGTGAGTCCAGAGAGTGCACTGACACCACTGGGAATGCACTGCAGTGAGTCCAGAGAGTGCACTGGCACCAATGGGGATGCACTGCAGTGAGTCCAGAGAGTGCACTGGCACCAATGGGGATGCACTGCAGTGAGTCCAGAGACTGCACTGGCACCAACTGGAGCTGCACTGCAGTGAGTCCTGAGATTGCACTGGCACCACTGGGGATGCACTGCAGTGAGTCCAGAGACTACACTGGCACCACTGGGGATGCACTGCAGTGAGTCCAGAGAGTGCACTGGCACCACTGTTCATGCAGTGCAGTGAGTCCAGAGAGTGCACTGGCACCACTGTGGATGCAGTGCATGAGTGCAGAGAGTGCACTGGCACCACTGGGGATGCAGTGCAGTGAGTCCAGGGAGTGGACTGGTACCAGTGGGGATGGAGTGCAGTGAGTCCAGAGAGTGCACTGGCACCACTGGGGATGCAGTGCAGTGAGTCCAGAGAGTGCACTGGCACCACTGGGGATGCAGTGCAGTGAGTCCAGAGAGTGCACTGGCACCACTGGGGATGCAGTGCAGTGAGTCCACAGAGTTCCCTGGCACCACTGGGAATACACTGCAGTGAGTCCAGAGAGTGCACTGGCACCACTGGGGGTGCAGTGCAGTGAGTCCAGAGAGTGCACTGGCACCACTGGGGAGGCAGTGCAGTGAGTCCAGAGAGTGCACTGGCACCACTGGGAATGCAGCGCAGTGACTACAGAGAGTGCACTGGCACCACTGGGGATGCACTGCAGTGAGTGCAGAGACTGCACTGGCACCACTGGGAATGCACTGCAGTGAGTCCGGAGACTGCACTGGCACCACTGGGTATGCAGTGCAGTGAGTAAACAGAGTGCACTGGCACCACTGGGGATGCAGTGCAGTGAGTCCAGAGAGTGCACTGGCACCACTGGGGATGCAGTGCAGTGAGTCCAGAGAGTGCACTGGCACCACTGGGGATGCACTGCAGTGAGTCCAGAGAGTGCACTGGCACCACTGGGGATGCAGTGCAGTGAGTCCAGAAGGTGCACTGGCACCTCAGGGGCTGCACTGCAGAGAGTCCAGATAGTGCACTGGCACCACTGGGGATGCAGTGCACTGAGTCTAGAGAGTGCACTCTCAACACTGGGGATGCACTGCAGTGAGTCCACAGAGTGCACTGGCACCACTGTTGATGCAGTGCAGTGAATCCAGAGAGTGCTCTGTCACCTCTGGGGATGCACTGCAGTGAGTCCAGAGAGTGCAATGGCACCACTGGGGATGCATTGCGGTGAGTCCAGAGAGTGCACTGGCACCACTGGGGATGCAATGTCGTGAGTCCAGAGACTGCACAGGCACCACTGGGGATGCAGTGCAGTGACTCCAGAGAGTGCACTGGCACCACTGGGGATGCAGTGCAGTGAGTGCAGAGAGTGCACTGGCACCACTGGGGATGCGGTGCAGTGAGTCCAGAGAGTGCACTGGCACCACTGGGGATGCAGTGCAGTGAGTCCAGAGAGTGCACGGGCACCACTGTTCATGCAGTGCAGTTGAGTGCAGAGAGTGCACTGGCACCTTGGGGTGCAGTGCACTGAGTCCAGAGAGTGCACTGGCACCACTGGGGATGCAGTGCAGTGAGTCCAGAGAGTGCACTGGCACCACTGGGAGTGCACTCCAGTGAGTCCAGGGAGTGCACTGGCACCACTGGGGTTGCAGTGCAGTGAGTCCAGAGACTGCACTGGCACCACTGGGGATGCACTGCAGTGAGTCCAGAGAGTGCACTGGCACTTCTGGGGATGCAGTGCAGTGAGTGCAGAGAGTGCACTAGCACAACAGGTGATGCACTGCAGTGACTCCAGAAAGTGCACTGGCACCACTGGGGATGCACTGCAATGAGTCCAGAGAATGCACTGGCACCACTGGGGATGCAGTGCAGTGACTCCAGAGAGCGCAGTGGCACCATTGGGGATGCAGTGCAGTGAGTCCAGAGAGTGCACTGGCACCACTGGTGATGCAGTGCAGTGAGTCCAGAGAGTACACTGGCACCACTGGGGATGCAGTGCAGTGAGTCCAGAGAGCCACTGGCACCACTGGGTATGCACTGCAGTGAGTCCAGAGAGTGCACTGGCACCACTGGGGATGCACTGCAGTGAGTCCAGAGAGTGCAGTGGCACCACTGGGGATGCAGTGCAGTGAGTCCAGAGAGTGAACTGGCACCACTGGGGATGCAGTGCACTGAGTCCAGAGAAGGCACTGTCAGCAATGGGGATGCAGTGCAGTGAGTCCAGAGAGTGCACTGGCACCACTGGGGATGCAGTGCAGTGAGACCAGAGAGTGCAGTGGCACCACTGGGGATGCAATGCAGTTAGTCCAGAGAGTGCACTGGCTCCACTGTGGATGCAGTGCAGTGAGTCCAGATAGTGCACTGGCACCACTGGGGATGCAGTGCAGTGAGTCCTGAGAGTGCAATGACACCACAGGGAATGCACTGCATTGAGTCCAGAGAGTGCACTGGCTCCACTGGGGATGCAGAGCAGTGAGTCCAGAGAGTGCACTGGCACCACTGGGGATGAAGTGGAGTGAGTCCAGAGACTGCACAGGCACCACTGGGGATGCAGTACAGTGAGTCCAGTGAGTGCACTGGCACCACCGGGGATTCACTGCAAGGAGTCCAGAGAGTGCACTGGCTCCACTGGGAATGCACTGCAGTGAGTACAGAGAGTGCACTGGCACCTAAGGGGCTGCACTGCAGTGAGTCCAGAGAGTGCACTGGCACCACTGGGGCTGCACTGCAGTGAGTCCAGAGAGTGCACTGGTACCACTGGGGATGCAGTGCAGTGAGTCCAGAGAGTGCACTGGCACCTCTGGGAATGCAGTGCATTGTGTCCAGAGAGTGCACTGTCACCACTGGGGATGCAGTGCAGTGACTACAGAGAGTACACTGGCACCACTGGGGATGCACTGCAGTGAGTCCAGAGAGTGCACTTGTAGCACTGGAGATGCACACCGGTGATTCCAGAGAGTGCACTGTCACCACTGGGAATGCAGTGCAGTGAGTCCAGAGAGTGCACTGGCACCTTGGGGATGCAGTGTGTGACTCCAGAGAGTGCACTGGCACCACTGGGGATGCACTGCCGTGAGTCCAGAGAGTGCACTGGCACCACTGGGGATGCAATGCAGTGAGTCCAGAGAGTGCACTGGCACCGCTGGGGATGCAGTGCACTGAGTACACTGGCACCACTGGGGATGCAGTGCAGTGAGTCCAGAGAGTGCACTGGCACCACTGGGGATGCAGTGCAGTGAGGCCAGAGAGTGCACTGGCACCACTGGGGATGCACTGCAGTGAGTCCAGATAGTGCACTGGCACCACTGGGGATGCAGTGCAGTGAGTCCAGAGAGTGCACTGGCACCACTGGGGATGCAGTGCAGTGAGTCCAGAGAGTGCACTGGCACCACTGGGGATGCAGTGCAGTGAGTCCAGAGAGTGCACTGGCACCACTGGGGATGCAGTGCAGTGAGTCCAGAGAGTGCACTGGCACCACTGGGGATGCAGTGCAGTGAGTCCAGAGAGTGCTTTGGCACCACTGGGGATGCAGTGCAGTGAGTCCAGAGAGTGCAATGGCACCACTGGGGATGCAGTTCAGTGAGTCCAGAGAGTGCACTCTCTGCACTTGCCGGGGTGCATCCCCAGTGGTGCCAGTGCACTCTCTGGACTTGCCGGGGTGCATCCCCAGTGGTGCCAGTGCACTCTCTGGACTCACTGCCCTGAACCCCCTGTGGTGCCAGTGCACTCTCTGGACTCACTGCAGTGCATCCCCAGGGTGCCAGTGCACTCTCTGGACTCACTGCACTGCATCAACAGTGGTGCCAGTGCACTCTCTTGATTCACTGCACTGCATCCCAGTAGTGCCAGTGCACTCTGTGGACTCACTGCATTGCATCCCCAGTGGTGCCAGTGCACTCTCTGGACTCACTGCACTGCATCCCCAATCGTACCAGTGCACTCTCTGGACTCACTGCACTCCATCCCCAGTGGTGCCACTGCAATCTCTGGTCTCACTGCACTGCATCCCCAGTGGTGCCAGTGCACTCTCTGGACTTGCCGGGGTGCATCCCCAGTGGTGCCAGTGCACTCTCTGCACTCACTGCACTGCATCCCCAGTGGTGCCAGTGACCTCTCTTGACACACTGCACTGCATCCCCAGTGGTGCCAGTGCACTCTCTGGACTCACTGCAGTGCATTCCCAGTGGTGCCAGTGTGCTCTCTGGACTCACTGCACTGCATCCCCAGTGTTGCCAGTACACTCTCTGGACTCACTGCAGTGCATTCCCAGTGGTGCCAGTGCACTCTCTGGACTCACTGCAGTGTAGCCCCTGAGGTGCCAGTGCACTCTCTGGACTCACTGCACTGCATCGCCAGTGGTGCCAGTGCACTCTCTGGACTCACTGCAGTGCATCCCCAGTGGTGCCAGTGCACTCTCTGGAGTCACTGCAGTGCATCCCCTGTTGTTCCAGTGCACGCTCTGGACTCACTGCACTGCATCCCCAGTGGTGCCAGTGCACTCTCTGGACTCACTGCACTGCATCCCCAATCGTACCAGTGCACTCTCTGGACTCACTGCACTCCATCCCCAGTGGTGCCACTGCAATCTCTGGTCTCACTGCACTGCATCCCCAGTGTTCCCAGAGCACTCTCTGGACTCATTGCACTGCATCCCCAGTGGTGCCAGTGCACTCTCTGGACTCACTGCACTGCATCTCCAGTGGTGCCAGTGCACTCTCTGGACTCACCGGGGGGCATTCCCAGTGGTACCAGTGCACCCTCTGGACTCACTGCACTGCATCCCCAGTGGTGCCAGTGCACTCTCTAGACTCACTGCAGTGCATCCCCAGTGGTGCCAGTGCACTCTCTGGTCTTGCCGAGGTGCATCCCCAGCGGTGCCAGTGCACTCTCTGGACTCACCGGGGTGCATCCCCAGTGGTGCCAGTGCACTCTCTGGACTCACTGAACTGCATCCCCTGTGGTGCCAGTGCACTCTCTGGACTTGCCGGGGTGCATCCCCAGTGGTGCCAGTGCACTCTCTGAACTCACTGCACTGCATCCCCAGTGGTGCCAGTGCACTCTCTGGACTCACTGCACTGCATCCCCAGTGGTGCCAGTGCACTCTCTGGACTCACTGCACTGCATCCCCAGGGTGTCAGTGCACTCTCTGGACTCACTGCATTGCATCCCCAGTGGTGCCAGTGCACTCTCTGGACTCACTGCACTGCATCCCCAGTGGTGCCAGTGCACTCTCTGGACTCACTGCACTCCATCCCCAGTGGTGCCACTGCAATCTCTGGTCTCACTGCACTGCATCCCCAGTGGTGCCAGTGCACTCTCTGGACTCATTGCACTGCATCCCCAGTGGTGCCAGTGCACTCTCTGGACTCACTGCAGTGCATCTCCAGTGGTGCCAGTGCACTCTCTGGACTCACTGCACTGCATCACCAGTGGTACCAGTGCACTCTCTGGACTCAGTGCACTGCATCCCCAGTGGTGCCAGTGTACTCTCTGGACTCACTGCACTGCATCCCCAGTGGTGACAGTGCACTCTCTGGACTTTCCGGGGTGCATCCCCAGTGGTGCCAGTGCACTCTCTGCACTCACTGCACTGCATCCCCAGTGGTGCCAGTGACCTCTCTTGACACACTGCACTGCATCCCCAGTGGTGCCAGTGCACTCTCTGGACTCACTGCAGTGCATTCCCAGTGGTGCCAGTGCACTCTCTGGACTCACTGCACTGCATCCCCAGTGTTGCCAGTACACTCTCTGGACTCACTGCAGTTCATCCCCAGTGGTGCCAGTGCACTCTCTGGACTCACTGCAGTGCATCCCCAGTGGTGCCAGTGCACTCTCTGGAGTCACTGCAGTGCATCCCCAGTGGTGCCAGTGCACTCTTTGGACTCACTGCACTGCATCCCCAGTGGTGCCAGTGCACTCTCTGGACTCACTGCACTGCATCCCCAGTGGTGCCGGGGCACTCTCTGGACTCACTGCACTGCATCCCCAGTGGTGCCAGTGCCCTCTGTGGACTCACTGCACTGCATCCCCAGTGGGGCCAGTGCACTCTCTGGAGTAACTGCACTGCATCCCCAGTGGTGACAGTGCACTCTCTGGACTTGCCGGGGTGCATCCCCAGTGGTGCCAGTGCACTCTCTGGACTCACCGGGGTGCATCCCCAGTGGTGCCAGTGCACTCTCTGGACTCACTGCAGTGCATCCCCAGTGGTGCCAGTGACCTCTCTGGACTTACTGCACTGCATCCCCTGTGGAGCCAGTGTCCTCCGTGGACTCACTGCACTGCATCCCCAGTGGTGCCAGTGCACTCTGTGGACTCACCGCACTGCATCCCCATTGGTGCCAATGCACTCTCTGAGCTCACTGCAGTGCATCCCCAGTGGTGCCAGTGCACTCACTGGACTCACTGCACTGCATCCCCAGTGGTGCCAGTGCACTCTCTGGACTCACTGCACTGCATCCCCAGTGGTGCCAGTGCACTATCAGGACTCACTGCACTGCATCCCCAGTGGTGCCAGTGCACTCTCTGGACTCACGGCAGTGCATCCCCAGTGGTGCCAGTGCACTCTCTGGACTCACTGCACTGCATCCCAAGTGGTGCCTGTGAAGTCTCTGGACTCACTGCACTGCAACCCCAGTGGTGCCAGTGCAATCTCAGGACTCACAGCAGTGCAGCTCCAGTTGGTGCCAGTGCACTCTCTGGACTCACGGCACTGCATCACCACTGGTGCCAGTGCGCTCTCTGGACTCACTGCAGTGCATCCCTTGTGGTGCCATTGCACTCTCAGGACTCACTGCAGTGCATCCCCAGTGGTGCCAGTGCACACTCTGGACTCACTTCACTGCATCCCCAGTGGTGCCAGTGCGCTCTCTGGTCTCACTGCAGTGCATCCCCAGTGGTGCCAGTGCACTCTCTGGACTCAGTGCACTGCATCCCCAATGGTGCCAGTGCACTCTCTGGACTCAATGCAGTGCATCCCCAGTGGTGCCAGTGCACTCTCTACACTCACTGCACTGCATCCCCAGTGGTGCCAGTGCACTCTCTGGACTCACTGCAGTGCATCCCCAGTGCTGACAGTGCACTCTCTGGACTCAGTGCACTGCATCCCCAATGGTGCCACTGCACTCTCTGGACTCAATGCAGTGCATCCCCAGTGATGCCAGTGCACTCTCTGGACTCACTGCACTGCATCCCCAGTGGTGCCAGTGCACTCTCTGGACTCACTGCACTGCATCCCCAGTGGTGCCAGTGCACTCTCTGGACTCACTGCACTGCATCCCCAGTGATGCCAGTGCACTCTCTGGACTCACTGCACTGCATCCCCAGTGGTGCCAGTGCACTCTCTGGACTCACTGCACTGCATCCCCAGTGGTGCCAGTGCACTCTCTGGACTCACTGCACTGCATCAGCAGTGGTGCCAGTGCACTCTCTGGACTCACTGCACTGCATCCCCAGTGGTGCCAGTGCACTCTCTGGACTCACTGCACTGCATCCGCAGTGGTGCCAGTGCACTCTCTGGACTCACTGCAGTGTATCCCCATTGGAGACGGTGCACTCTGTGGACTCACTAAACTGCATCCCCAGTGGTGCCAGAGAACTCTCTGGACTCACTGCAGTGCATCCCAAGTGGTGCCAGTGCACTGTCTGGACTTACTGCAGTTTATCCCCAGTGGTGCAAGGGCACTCTCTGGACTCACAGCACTGCATTCCCATTGGTGCCAGTGCCCTCTGTGGACTCACTGCACTACATCCCCAGTGGGGCCAGTGCACTCTCTGGACTCACTGCACTGGATCCCCAGTGGTGCCAGTGCACTCTCTGGACTCACAGCACTGCATCCCCAGTGGTGCCAGTGCACTCTCTGGACTGACTGCACTGCATCCCCAGTGGTGCCAGTGCAGTCTCTGGACCAACGGCACTGCATCCCCAGTGGTGCCAGTGCACTCTCTGGACTCACTGCACTGCATCCCCAGTGGTGCCAGTGCCCTCTGTGGACTCACTGCACTGCATCCCCAGTGGGGCCAGTGCACTCTCTGGAGTAACTGCACTGCATCCCCAGTGGTGACAGTGCACTCTCTGGACTTGCCGGGGTGCATCCCCAGTGGTGCCAGTGCACTCTCTGGACTCACCGGGGTGCATCCCCAGTGGTGCCAGTGCACTCTCTGGACTCACTGCAGTGCATCCCCAGTGGTGCCAGTGACCTCTCTGGACTTACTGCACTGCATCCCCTGTGGAGCCAGTGTCCTCCGTGGACTCACTGCACTGCATCCCCAGTGGTGCCAGTGCACTCTGTGGACTCACCGCACTGCATCCCCATTGGTGCCAATGCACTCTCTGAGCTCACTGCAGTGCATCCCCAGTGGTGCCAGTGCACTCACTGGACTCACTGCACTGCATACCCAGTGGTGCCAGTGCACTCACTGGACTCACTGCACTGCATCCCCAGTGGTGCCAGTGCACTATCAGGACTCACTGCACTGCATCCCCAGTGGTGCCAGTGCACTCTCTGGACTCACGGCAGTGCATCCCCAGTGGTGCCAGTGCACTCTCTGGACTCACTGCACTGCATCCCCAGTGGTGCCAGTTCACTCTCTGGACACACTGAACTGCATCCCCAGTGGTGCCAGTGAACTCTCTGGACTCACTGCACTGCATCCCAAGTGGTGCCTGTGAAGTCTCTGGACTCACTGCACTGCAACCCCAGTGGTGCCAGTGCAATCTCAGGACTCACAGCAGTGCAGCTCCAGTTGGTGCCCGTGCACTCTCTGGACTCACGGCACTGCATCACCACTGGTGCCAGTGCGCTCTCTGGACTCACTGCAGTGCATCCCTTGTGGTGCCATTGCACTCTCAGGACTCACTGCAGTGCATCCCCAGTGGTGCCAGTGCACACTCTGGACTCACTTCACTGCATCCCCAGTGGTGCCAGTGCGCTCTCTGGACTCACTGCAGTGCATCCCCAGTGGTGCCAGTGCACTCTCTGGACTCAGTGCACTGCATCCCCAATGGTGCCAGTGCACTCTCTGGACTCAATGCAGTGCATCCCCAGTGGTGCCAGTGCACTCTCTACACTCACTGCACTGCATCCCCAGTGGTGCCAGTGCACTCTCTGGACTCACTGCAGTGCATCCCCAGTGCTGATAGTGCACTCTCTGGACTCAGTGCACTGCATCCCCAATGGTGCCACTGCACTCTCTGGACTCAATGCAGTGCATCCCCAGTGATGCCAGTGCACTCTCTGGACTCACTGCACTGCATCCCCAGTGGTGCCAGTGCACTCTCTGGACTCACTGCACTGCATCCCCAGTGGTGCCAGTGCACTCTCTGGACTCACTGCACTGCATCCCCAGTGATGCCAGTGCACTCTCTGGACTCACTGCACTGCATCCCCAGTGGTGCCAGTGCACTCTCTGGACTCACTGCACTGCATCCCCAGTGGTGCCAGTGCACTCTCTGGACTCACTGCACTGCATCCCCAGTGGTGCCAGTGCACTCTCTGGACTCACTGCACTGCATCCCCAGTGGTGCCAGTGCACTCTCTGGACTCACTGCACTGCATCCGCAGTGGTGCCAGTGCACTCTCTGGACTCACTGCAGTGTATCCCCATTGGAGACGGTGCACTCTGTGGACTCACTAAACTGCATCCCCAGTGGTGCCAGAGAACTCTCTGGACTCACTGCAGTGCATCCCCAGTGGTGCCAGTGCACTGTCTGGACTTACTGCAGTTTATCCCCAGTGGTGCAAGGGCACTCTCTGGACTCACAGCACTGCATTCCCATTGGTGCCAGTGCCCTCTGTGGACTCACTGCACTACATCCCCAGTGGGGCCAGTGCACTCTCTGGACTCACTGCACTGGATCCCCAGTGGTGCCAGTGCACTCTCTGGACTCACAGCACTGCATCCCCAGTGGTGCCAGTGCACTCTCTGGACTGACTGCACTGCATCCCCAGTGGTGCCAGTGCAGTCTCTGGACCAACGGCACTGCATCCCCAGTGGTGCCAGTGCACTCTCTGGACTCACTGCACTGCATCCCCAGTGGTGCCAGTGCACTCTCTGGACTCACTGCACTGCGTTGCCATTGGTGCCAGTGCACTCTCTGGACTCATTGCAGTGCATCCCCAGTGGTGCCAATGCACTCTCTGGACTCACGGCACTGCATCCCCAGTGGTGCCAGTGCACTCTCTGGACTCACTGCACTGCATCCCCAGTGGTGCCAGTGCACTCTCTGGACTCACTGCAGTGCCTCTCCTGTGTTTCCAGTGCACTCTCTGGACTCACTGCACTGCAACTCCAGTGGTGCCAGTGCATTCTCTGGAGTCACTGCACTGCCTCCCCAGTGGTGACAGTGCACTCTCTGAGCTCACTGCACTGCATCCCAGGTGGTGCCAGTGTACTCTCTGGACTCACTGCACTGCATCCCCAGTGGTGCCAGTGCACTCTCTGGACTCACTGCAGTGCATCGCCAGTGGTGCCAGTGCCCTCTCTGGACTCACTGCACTGCATCGCCAGTGGTGCCAGTGCAGTCTCTGTGTTAGTGTTGGGGAGAATCGAATGGATGTTTTACTAATGTCTCTTAGGTAATGGGACCTACAGTATAATTAAGCTTTGCCAAATGTACTTACATTATCAATTAATCTATGTATACTGGATACTTAGGGAGTACATTGAACAATCAAAAGAATCATTGAAGGGGAACCTTGGGAGGGAACAGCTACAACCTGACCTTGGATAAGGGCCTGGAAATGATGAAATGAGTTGTAGCAGAACCAAGAAGCGGAGGGAGCATGCGTCGAGTAAGAAAGGTGAAAAGTTTAGCGGAGAGGAAGACTCCTTACTTCATCTGGACGACCACCTGGACGACCACCAGAGTGCGCCACGCATGTGCAAAGGGGAGGGGAGCTAATTAGAATGAAAAGCGAGGCTGATGTTGCAACCTGTAATGAATATGTATACCTGACGCAATATTGTATGTATAAATAACGGCTGGGAAGTAACGGGACTTGAAGCCAGATTTGGGCACCTGCCCCGGCTTCCAGCGCTGAATAAAGCACCTTCATATAATCACTTGGTGGTTATGTGGTTGCTACGCTAACATTTTGGCGACCCAGGTGGGACAGCGTGGGCACTGCTGAGGCGGCTCGTGTCTCGGTTTCGCTCCAACCGGCACCGAGGGATTCTCGGGGAGCAGTCGACCACGACCGACCTCCGCTGCTCACGACGTACCACTGGAGTGGTAAGCAAAGGTGCTTTCAACTTTGGGTATTCGGTACCGATTTGGTTGGGAAAGCCTGCCGGTCAGACGCGGCGAAAGCCACGCTCGGTTGGGCAGGGAGCTCCCGGGGTAAGCCTAGGCGCCGTCCGTTAGACAGAGCGAAAGCTCTGCAGGTTCGGCATTGGTGGTTTGGTATTGGTAATTGTATTGGTTTGTGCTGAAGGGTCAGCACTTGGTATTATTGGTATGTAGTAAGCACGCTGCTGCTCCGGCAGCTTCTGGGAAAGCGTGCTGCTGCTCCGGCAGCTTTTGGGAGAGCACGCTGCTGCTCCGGCAGCTTCTGGGAAAGCGTGCTGCTGCTCCGGCAGCTTCTGGGAGAGCACGCTGCTGCTCCGTCAGCTTTTGGGAAAGCGTGCTGCTGCTCCGGCAGCTTTTGGGAAAGCGTGCTGCTGCTCCGGCAGCTTTTGGGAGAGCACGCTGCTGCTCCGGCAGCTTTTGGGAAAGCGTGCTGCTGCTCCGGTAGCTTCTGGGAAAGCGTGCTGCTGCTCCGGCAGCTTTTGGGAGATTGTGCTGCTGCTCCGGCAGCTTTTGGGAAAGCGTGCTGCTGCTCCGGCAGCTTTTGGGAGAGCACGCTGCTGCTCCGGCAGCTTTTGGGAAAGCGTGCTGCTGCTCCGGCAGCTTTTGGGAGAGCACGCTGCTGCTCCGGCAGCTTTTGGGAAAGCGTGCTGCTGCTCCGGCAGCTTCTGGGAAAGTGTGCTGCTGCTCTGGCAGCTTTTGGGTTTGTATCATAAGCTCAAAATGAAAAAGATCAAAGGAATTCTGGGAAAAGATGTACCTATCCCGCGGACATCCCCGCTGGGGTGTTTGCTAGCACACTGGAAAGAGGGAGGTTTTGGTCAAGAAATGCGGAAAGGAAAGCTGATTGATTATTGTAATATTTGGTGGCCACAGTATAAACTAGAGGACCAAGAAACTTGGCCTGAGAATGGAACATTGCAATATAATACAATTTTACAATTGATGCTATTCTGTAAGCGGGAAGGAAAATATGATGAACTGCCGTATGTGGAATTATTCTTTTATTTGCGCCGAAAGCCTGAATGGCAGCATGCTTGTGGAATAATGGTGCTTGAGGTTTCAACTGAGGAACGTTGTTGTGCATGTACTAAGGAGGGACACTGTATACAGCATCAGGCAATAGAGAATAATAAGTATTATGGGGAAATGAATAATGGAAATATTGATTTGGAAGTTGCGCCGTCGGCTCCGCCGGAAGAGCCAGGACAGGGAGGGAAAAGAGAAAAGGAAGATAGCAGTAGTGATGGAGAATCCCCGACTTTAGTCTCCCCTGTGTCACATAGGACCCGGCAACAGCGAAGGGCAGGAGAAACTATAAATGAACAGGGAGGGAAAATAATCGCTCCCCTCAGGCAAGGAGTGGGGACAGAAGGACCGGTATATGTTAAGGTGCCTTTTTCAGCTGGGGATTTAATGATATGGAAACAAGCAGCCGGCACCTACAGGGAAAACCCAGATAAAGTAGCTAGGGTAATGAAAATGATAATTAAAACCCAAAATCCCGATTGGGATGATCTCCAGGTGATCCTGGATACTTTGATGGACTCGACAGAAAAAGACATGGTATTGCGGGCAGCCAGAGAGAGAGCCCGAGAAGATATACGTAATGGATTAGTGCTTGGAAATCTAGATCAAAACTTCCCCACCGAGGATCCCCAATGGGATTATAACACAGGGGATGGAATAAGGAGGCTGAAGAGATATCAAGATTGGGTACAAGTCGGGGTACAGAATGCCATGCCCCGGACTTATCAAAGGACTTCCAGCTGTTTGTGCATGAGAGACAACGATTGGCATTAGGAGTACTGACCCAGCGACTTGGGAGCTGGAAAAGACCTGTGGGGTATTTTTCTAAACAATTGGATGCAGTAAGCGCTGGATGGCCCTCGTGTTTAAGGGCCGTGGCAGCCACAGTCCTTTTAATACAGGAAGCCAGGAAGCTCACGTTAGGGAAGCAAATTGAGTGTTCGTGCCACATATGGTGACTACGGTATTGGAGCAAAAGGGGGGCCATTGGCTATCGCCCAGCCGAATGATGAAATATCAAGCTATACTAACTGAGCAAGATGATGTAATCTTAAGAACTACTAACTTATTGAACCCAGCAGCGTTTCTAGGAACAACTACGGAGGAAGGAGACCTCAGTCATGATTGCGTGGAGATCATCGAACATACCTATGCCAGCAGAACAGACTTAAAGGATCAGCCTCGGGGGAGACCGGATTGGGAACTTTTCACGGATGGAAGCAGCTTTGTGGAAAATGGGACTCGTTATGCAGGATACGCGGCAACTACATCAAAGGTAGTGATTGAGGCAAATTCCCTACCTCCGGGGACTTCAGCCCAACGAGCAGAAATAGTCGCCCTGACACGAGCCCTGGAACTAAGCGAGGGTAAGAACGTGAATATTTGGACAGATTCAAAATATGCATTCGGGGTAGTCCACGTACATGGGGCATTATGGAAAGAAAGGGGAATGCTATCCTCACAAGGATCTAGACGCTCCAGCCGCCGGAGCCGCGGCAGCCGCGATAGCCGCTCCAGCCGCGTCAGCCGCTCCAGCCGCTACCGAGTGGAGCGGCTGCCACGGCTGGAGCGGCTGCCGAGGTTGGAGCGGCTGCCGCGGCTGGAGCGGCTGGAGCGACTGCCGAGGCTGGAGCGCCTGCCGCGGTTGGAGCGGCTGCCGCGGCTGGAGGGGCTGGAGCGTCTGCCGCGTATGCCGCGGATGGAGCTGCTGCCGCGGCTGGACCGGCTGCCGCGGCTGCCGCGGCTGGAGCGGCTCGAGCGGCTGCCGAGGCTGGAGGGGCTACCGCGGCTGGAGCGGATGCCGCGGCTGGAGCAGTACAGTGAGTCCACAGAGTGCACTGTAACCTTTGGGGATGCACTGCATTGTCTGCAGAGAGTGCCCTGGCCCCACTGGGGATGCACTGCAGTGAGTCCAGAGAGTGCACTGGCACCACTGGGGATGCAATGCAGTGAGTCCAGAGAGTGCACTGGCACCAGTGGGGATGCACTGCAGTGAGTAAAGAGACTGCACAGGCACCTTGGGGATGCAGTGCAGTGAGTCCAGAGAGTGCACTGGCACCACTGCGGATGCACTGCAGTGAGTACACAGAGTGCATTGGCACCACTGGGGATGCAGTGCAGTGAGTCCAGAGAGTGCACTGGCACCACAGGGGATGCAGTTCAGTGAGAACAGAGAGTGCTCTGGCACCACTGGGGATGCACTGCAGTGAGTCCAGAGAGTGCAGAGGCACCTTGGGGATGCAGTGCAGTGAGTCCAGAGAGTGCACTGGCACCACTGGGGATGCACTGCAGTGAGTCCACAGAGTGCATTGGCACCACTGGGGTTGCAGTGCAGTGAGTCTAGAGAGTGCACTGTCACCACTGGGGATGCAGTGCAGTGAGTCCAGAGAGCCACTGGCACCACTGGGGATGCAGTGCAGAGAACCAGAGACTGCACATGCAACACTGGGGATGTAGTGCAGTGAGTCCAGAGAGTGCACTGGCATCATTGGGGATGCAGTGCACTGAGTCCAGAGAGTACACTGGCACCACTGGGGATGCAGTGCACTGAGTCCAGAGAGTGCACTCTCGGCACAGGGGATGCACTGCAGTGAGTCCAAGGAGTGCACTGGCACCAAAGGGGATGCAGTGCAGTGAGACCAGAGAGTGCACTGGCACAACTGGGGTTGCAGTGCAGTGAGTCCAGAGAGTGCACTGGCACCACTGGGGATGCACTGCAGTGAGTCCAGAGAGTGCACTGGCACCACAGGGGATGCAGTGCAGTGAGTCCAGAGAGTGCACTGGCTCCACTGGGGATGCAGTGCAGTGAGTCCAGAGAGTGCACTGGCACCACTGGGGATGCAGTGCAGTGAGACCAGAGAGTGCACTGGCACAACTGGGGATGCAGTGCAGTGAGTCCAGAGAGTGCAGTGGCACGACTGGGGATGCAGTGCAGTGAGTCCAGAGAGTGCACTGGCTCCACTGGGGATGCAGTGCAGTGAGTCCATAGCGTGCACTGGCACCACTGGGGTTGCAGTGCAGTGAGTCCAGAGAGTGCACTGGCTCCACTGGGGATGCAGTGCAGTGAGTCCAGAGAGTGCACTGGCACCACTGGGGGTGCAGTGAGTCCTGAGAGTGCAATGGCACCACAGGGGAGGCACTGCAGTGAGTCCAGAGAGTGCACTGGCACCACTGGGGATGCACTGCAGTGAGTCCAGAGAGTGCACTGGCACCACTGGGGATGCAGTGCAGTGAGTCCAGAGAGTGCATTGGCACCAACTGGAGCTGCACTGCTGTGAGTCCTGAGATTGCACTGGCACCACTGGGGTTACAGTGCAGCGAGTCCAGAGACTACACTGGCACCACTGGGGTTGCACTGCAGTGAGTCCAGAGAGTGCACTGGCACCACTGGGGATGCAGTTCAGTAAGTCCAGAGAGTGAACTGGCACCAATGGGGATGCAGTGCAGTGAGACCAGAGAGTGCACTGGGACCACCGGGGATTCACTGCAGTGAGTCCAGAGAGTGCACTGACACCATTGGGAATGCACTGCAGTGAGTACAGAGAGTGCACTGGTACCTCAGGGGCTGCACTGCAGTGAGTCCAGAGAGTGCACTGGCACCACTGGGGATGCAGTGCAGTGAGTCCAGAGAGTGCACTGGCACCACTGGAGATGCACTGCAGTGAGTCCAGAGAGTGCACTGGCTCCACTGGGGATGCAGTGCTGTGAGTCCAGAGAGTGCACTGGCACCACTGGGGATGCACTGCAGTGAGTCTAGAGAGTGCAATGGAACCACTGGGGATGCAGTGCAGTGACTCCAGAGAGTGCACTGGCACCACTGGGGATGCAATGCAGTGAGTCTAGAGAGTGCAATGGAACCACTGGGGATGCAGTGTAGTGAGTCCAGAGAGTGCACTGCCACCACTGGGGATACAGTGCAGTGAGTCCAGAGAGTGCACTGGCACTTCTGGGGATGCAGTGCAGTGAGTGCAGAGAGTGCACTAGCACAACAGGGGATGCACTGCAGTGACTCCAAAAAGTGCACTGGCACCACTGGGGATGCACTTCAGTGAGTCCAGAGAGTGCACTGGCACCACTGGGGATGCACTGCAGTGAGTCCAGAGAGTGCACTGGCACCACTGGGGATGCAGTGATGTGAGTCCAGAGAGTGCCCTTGCACCACTGGGGATAAACTGCAGTGAGTCAAAACTGTGCTGTGGCCCCACCTGGGATGCACTGCCGTGAGTCCAGAGAGTTCTCTGGCACAAATGGGGATGCAGTTTAGTGAGTCTAGAGAGTGCACCGGCTCCAATGGGGATACACTGCAGTGTGTCCTGAGAGTGCTCTGGCACCACTGGGAATGCAGTGCAGTGAGTCCAGAGAGTGCACTGGCACCACTGGGGATGCAGTGCAGTGAGTCCAGAGAGTGCACTGTCACCACTGAGCTGCACTGCACTGAGTCCAGTAATTGCACTGGCACCACTGGGGATGCACTGCTGTGAGTCCAGAGACTACACTGGTCCCACTTAGGATGCAGTGCAGTGAGTCCAGAGAGTGCACTGGCACCACTGGGGATGCAGTGCAGTGAGTCCAGAGAGTGCACTGGCACCACTGTGGTTGCAGTGCAGTGAGTCCAGAGAGTGCACTGGCATCACTGGGGATGCACCGCAGTGAGTCCAGAGAGTGCAGTGGCACCATTGGGGATGCAGTGCACTGAGTCCAGAGAGTGCGCTGTCAGCACTGGGGATGCACTGCAGTGAGTCCAGAGAGTGCACTGGCACCACTGGGGATGCAGTGCAGTGAGTCCTGAGAGTGCAATGGCACCACAAGGGATGCACTGCAGTGAGTCCAGAGAGTCCACTGGCTCCACTGGGGATGCAGTGCAGTGAGTCCAGAGAGTGCACTGGCACCACTGGGGATGCACTGCAGTGAGTCCAGAGACTTCGCAGGCACCACTTGGGATGCAGTGCAGTGAGTTCAGAGAGTGCAATGGCAGCACTGGGGATGCAGTTCAGTGAGTCCAGAGAGTGAACTGGCACCACTGGGGATGCAGTGCAGTGAGTCCAGAGAGTGCACTGGCACCACCGGGGATTCACTGCACTTAGTCCAGAGAGTGCACTGGCACCACTGGGCATGCACTGCAGTGAGTCCAGAGAGTGCACTGGCACCTCAGGGGCTGCATTGCAGTGAGTCCAGAGAGTGCACTGGCACCAATGTGGATGCAGTGCAGGTAGTCCAGAGAGTGCACTGGCACCAGTGGGGAAGCACTGCAGTGAGTCCAGAGAGTGCACTGACACCACTGGGGATGCACTGCAGTGAGTCCAGAGAGTGCACTGGCACCACTGGGGATGCTCTGCAGTGAGTCCAGAGAGTGCACTGGCACCACTGGGGATGCACTGCAGTGAGTCCAGAGACTGCACTGGCACAACTGGGGATGCAGTGCAGTGAGTCCAGAGAGTGCACTGGCACCACTGGGGATGCACTGCAGTGAGTCCAGAGAGTGCACTGGCACCACTGGGGATGCAGTGCAGTGAGTCCAGAGAGTGCACTGGCACCACTGGGGATGCAGTGCAGTGAGTCCAGAGAATGCACTGGCACCACTGGGGATGCAGTGCAGTGAGTCCAGAGAGTGCACTGGCACCACCGGGGATTCACTGCAAGGAGTCCAGAGAGTGCACTGGCACCACTGGGAATGCAGTGCAGTGAGTCCAGAGAGTGCACTGGCACCACTGGGGATGCAGGGCAGTGAGTCCAGAGAGTGCACTTTCACCACTGGGGATGCACTGCAGTGAGTCCAGAGAGTGCACTGGCACCACTGGGATGCAGTGCAGTGAGTCCACAGAGTGCACTGGCACCACAGGGGATGCAATGCAATGAGTCCAGAGAGTGCACTGTCACCAATGGGGATGCAGCGCAGTGACTACAGAGAGTGCACTGGCACCACTGGGGATGCAGTGCAGTGAGTCCAGAGAGTGCACTGGCACCAGTGGGGAAGCACTGCAGTGGGTCCAGAGAGTGCACTGGCACCACTGGGGATGCAGTGCAGTGAGTCCAGAGAGTGCACTGGCACCACAGGGGATGCAATTCAATGAGTCCAGAGAGTGCAATGTAACCACTGGGGATGCACTGCAGTGAGTCCAGAGAGTGCACTGGCACCACTGGGGATGCAGTGCAGTGAGTGCAGAGAGTGCACTGGCACCACTGGCGATGCACTGCAGTGAGTCCAGAGAGTGCACTGGCACCACTGGGGATGCACGGCAGTGAGTCCAGAGAGTCCACTGGCACCACTGGGGATGCAGTGCACTGAGTCCAGAGAGTGCACTGGCACCACTGGGGATGCAGTGCAGTGAGTCGAGAGAGTGCACTGGCACCACTGTTGATGTAGTGCAGTGACTCCAGAGAGTGCACTGGCACCACTGGGGATGCAGTGCAATGAGTCCAGAGAGTGCACTGTCACCACTGGTGATGCAGTGCAGTGAGTCCAGAGAGCCACGGGCACCACTGGTGATGCAGTGCAGTGAGTCCAGAGACTGCACATGCACCACTGGGGATGTAGTGCAGTGAGTCCAGAGAGTGCACTGGCACCACTGGGGATGCAGTGCACTGAGTCCAGAGAGTGCACTCTCAGCACTGGGGATGCACTGCAGTGAGTCCAAAGAGTGCACTGGCACCAAAGGGGATGCAGTGCAGTGAGACAAGAGAGTGCACTGGCACCACTGGGGATGCAGTGCAGTGACTCCAGAGATTGCACTGGCTCCACTGGGGATGCAGTGCAGTGAGTCCATAGAGTGCACTGGCACCACTGGGGATGCAGTGCAGTGAGTCCAGAGAGTGCACTGGCTCCACTGGGGATGTAGTGCAGTGAGACCAGAGAGTGCACTGGCACCACTGGGGATGCAGTGCAGTGAGACCAGAGAGTGCACTGGCACCACTGTGGATGCAGTGCAGTGAGTCCAGAGAGTGCAGTGGCACCACTGGGGATGCAGTGCAGTGAGTCCAGAGAGTGCACTGGCTCCACTGGGGATGCAGTGCAGTGAGTCCAGAGAGTGCACTGGCACCAATGGGGATGCAGTGCAGTGAGTCCAGAGAGTGCACTGGCTCCACTGGGGATGCAGTGCAGTGAGTCCAGAGAGTGCACTGGCTCCACTGGGGATGCAGTGCAGTGAGTCCAGAGAGTGCACTGGCACCACTGGTGGTGTAGTGAGTCCTGAGAGTGCAATGGCACCACAGGGGAGGCACTGCAGTGAGTCCAGAGAGTGCACTGGCACCACTGGGGATGCAGTGCAGTGAGTCCAGAGAGTGCACTGGCACCACTTGGGATGCAGTGCAGTGAGTCCAGAGAGTGCATTGGCACCAACTGGAGCTGCACTGCTGTGAGTCCTGAGATTGCACTGGCACCACTGGGGTTACAGTGCAGCGAGTCCAGAGACTACACTGGCACCACTGGGGTTGCACTGCAGTGAGTCCAGAGATTTTACAGGCACCACTGGGAATGCAGTGCAGTGAGTCCAGAGAGTGCACTGGCACCAATGGGGATGCAGTTCAGTAAGTCCAGAGAGTGAACTGGCACCACTGGGGATGCAGTGCAGTGAGTCCAGAGAGTGCACTGGGACCACCGGGGATTCACTGCAGTGAGTCCAGAGAGTGCACTGACACCACTGGGAATGCACTGCAGTGAGTCCAGAGAGTGCACTGGTACCTCAGGGGCTGCACTGCAGTGAGTCCAGAGAGTGCACTGGCACCTCAGAGGCTGCATTGCAGTGAGCCCAGAGAGTGCACTGGCACCACTGTGGATGCAGTCCAGTGCCTGCAGAGAGTGCACTGGCACCACTGTGGATGCACTGCAGTGAGTCCAGAGAGTGCACTGGCACCACTGGGGATGCACTGCAGTGAGTCCAGAGAGTGCACTGGCACCACTGTGGATGCACTGCAGTGAGTCCAGAGACTGCACTGGCACAACTGGGGATGCAGTGCAGTGAGTCCAGAGAGTGCACTGGCACCACTGGGGATGCACTGCAGTGAGTCCAGAGAGTGCACTGGCACCACTGGGGATGCAGTGCAGTGAGACCAAAGAGTGCACTGGCACCACTGGGGATGCAGTGCAGTGAGTCCACAGAGTGCACTGGCACCACTGGGGATGCAGTGCAGTGAGTCCAGAGAGTGCACTGGCACCACCGGGAATTCACTGCAAGGAGTCCAGAGAGTGCACTGGCACCACTGGGAATGCACTGCAGTGAGTCCAGAGAGTGCACTGGCACCACTGGGGATGCAGTGCAGTGAGTCCAGAGAGTGCACTGGCACCACTGGGCATGCAGTGCAGTGAGTCCACAGAGTGCACTGGCACCACAGCGGATGCAATGCAATGAGTCCAGAGAGTGCACTGTCACCAATGGGGATGCAGCGCAGTGACTACAGAGAGTGCACTGGCACCACTTGGGATGCAGTGCAGTGAGTCCAGAGAGTGCACTGGCACCACTGGGGATGCAGTGCAGTGAGTCCAGAGAGTGCACTGGCTCCACTGGGGATGCAGTGCAGTGAGTCCAGAGTGCACTGGCTCCACTGGGGATGCAGTGCAGTGAGTCCAGAGAGTGCACTGGCACCACTGGGGGTGCAGTGAGTCCTGAGAGTGCAATGGCACCACAGGGGAGGCACTGCAGTGAGTCCAGAGAGTGCACTGGCACCACTGGGGATGCAGTGCAGTGAGTCCAGAGAGTGCACTGGCACCACTTGGGATGCAGTGCAGTGAGTCCAGAGAGTGCATTGGCACCAACTGGAGCTGCACTGCTGTGAGTCCTGAGATTGCACTGGCACCACTGGGGTTACAGTGCAGCGAGTCCAGAGACTACACTGGCACCACTGGGGTTGCAGTGCAGTGAGTCCAGAGATTTCACAGGCACCACTGGGAATGCAGTGCAGTGAGTCCAGAGAGTGCACTGGCACCACTGGGGATGCAATTCAGTAAGTCCACAGAGTGAACTGGCACCACTGGGGATGCAGTGCAGTGAGTCCAGAGAGTGCACTGGGTCCACTGGGGATTCACTGCAGTGAGTCCAGAGAGTGCACTGACACCACTGGGAATGCACTGCAGTGAGTACAGAGAGTGCACTGGCACCACCGGGGATTCACTGCAGTGAGTCCAGAGAGTGCACTGGCACCACTGGGGATGCACTGCAGTGAGTCCAGAGAGTGCACTGGCACCACTGGGGATGCACTGCAGTGAGTCCAGAGAGTGCACTGGCAGCACTGGGGACGCAGCGCAGTGAGTCCAGAGAGTGCACTGGCACCACTGGGGATGCACTGCAGTGGGTCCAGAGAGTGCACTGGCACCACTGGGGATGCAGTGCATTGAGTCCAGAGAGTGCACTGGCACCACTGGGGTTGCACTGCAGTGAGTCCAGAGAGTGCACTGGCACCACTGGGGATACAGTGCAGTGAGTCCAGAGAGTGCACTGGCACCAATGGGGATGCACTGCAGTGATTCCAGAGAGTGCACTGGCACCACTGGGGATGCAGTGCACTGAGTCCAGAGAGTGCACTGGCACCACTGGGGATGCACTGCAGTGAGTCCAGAGAGTGCACTGGCACCACTGGGGATGCAGTGCAGTGAGTCCGGAGAGTGCCCTGGCACCAATGGTGATGCAGTGCATTGAGTCCGGAGAGTGCAGTGGCACCACTGGGGATGCAGTGCAGTGAGTCCAGAGAGTGCACTGGCACCACTGGGGATGCAATGCAGTGAGTCCAGAGAGTGCACTGGCACCACTGGGGATGCAGTGCAGTGACTCCATAGAGTGCACTGGCACCACTGGGGATGCACTGCAGTGATTCCAGAGAGTGCACTGGCACCACTGGGGATGCAGTGCAGTGAGTCCAGAGAGTGCACTGGCACCACCGGGAATTCACTGCAAGGAGTCCAGAGAGTGCACTGGTACCACTGGGGATGCAGTGCAGTGAGTCCAGAGAGTGCAGTGGCACCACTGGGGATGCAGTGCAGTGAGTCCAGAGAGTGCACTGGCACCACTGGGGATGCAATGCAGTGAGTCCAGAGAGTGCACTGGCACCACTGGGGATGCAGTGCAGTGACTCCATAGAGTGCACTGGCACCCCTGGGGATGCACTGCAGTGATTCCAGAGAGTGCACTGGCACCACTGGGGATGCAGTGCACTGAGTCCAGAGAGTGCACTGGCACCACTGGGGATGCACTGCAGTGAGTCCAGAGAGTGCACTGGCACCACTGGGGATGCAGTGCAGTGAGTCCAGAGAGTGCACTGGCACCACTGGGGATGCAGTGCAGTGACTCCAGAGAGTGCAGAGGCACCACTGGGGATGCAGTGCTGTGACTAGAGAAAGTGCACTGGCACCACTGCGGATGCAGTGCAGTGAGTCCAGAGAGTGCACTGGCACCACTGGGGATACACTGCAGTGACTCCAGAGAGTGCACTGGCACCACTGGGGATGCACTGCGGTGAGTCCAGAGAGTGCACTGGCACCACTGGCGATGCAGTACAGTGAGTCCAGAGAGTGCACTGGCACCACTGGGGATGCACTGCAGTGAGTCCAGAGAGTGCTCTGGCACCACTGGGGATGCAGTTCAGTGAGTCCAGAGAATGCACTGGCACCACTGGGGATGCAGTGCAGTGAGTCCAGAGACTGCACTGGCACCAACTGGAGCTGCACTGCAGTGAGTCCTGAGATTGCACTTGCACCACTGGGGATGCACTGCAGTGAGTCCAGAGACTACACTGGCACCACTGTGGATGCAGGGCAGTGAGTCCAGAGAGTGCACTGGCACCACTGTTCATGCAGTGCAGTGAGTCCAAAGAGTTCACTGGCACCACTGGGGATGCAGTGCATGAGTCCAGAGAATGCACTGGCACCACTGGGGATGCAGTGCAGTGAGTCCAGAGAGTGGACTGGCACCAGTGGGGATGGAGTGCAGTGAGTCCAGAGAGTGCACTGTCAGCACTGGGGATGCAGTGCAGTGAGTCCAGAGACTTCACGGGCACCACTTGGGATGCAGTGCAGTTGAGTCCAGAGAGTGCACTGGCACCTTGGGGATGCAGTGCAGTGAGTCCAGAGAGTGCACTGGCACCAGTGGGGGTGCAGTGCAGTGAGTCCAGGGAGTGCACTGGCACCACTGGGGTTGCAGTGCAGTGAGTCCAGAGAGTGCACTGGCACCACTGGGGATGCACTGTAGTGAGTCCAGAGAGTGCACTGGCACCACTGGGAATGCAGTGCAGTGACTCAGAGAGTGCACTGGCACCACTGGGGATGCACTGCAATGAGTCCAGACAGTGCACTGGCACCACTGGGGATGCAGTGCAGTGAGTCCAGAGAGTGCACTGGCACCACTGGCGATGCAGTGCAGTGAGTCCAGAGAGTGCACTGGCACCACTGGGGATGCACTGCAGTGAGTCCAGAGAGTGCTCTGGTACCACTGAGGATGCAGTTCAGTGAGTCCAGAGAGTGCACTGGGACCACTGGGGATACACTGCAGTGACTCCAGAGAGTGCACTGGCACCACTGGGGATGCACTGCAGTGATTCCAGAGAGTGCACTGGCACCACTGGGGATGCACTGCATTGAGTCCAGAGAGTGCACTGGCACCACTGGGGATGCAGTGCAGTGAGTCTAGAGAATGCACTGTCACCACTGGGGATGCAGTGCAGTGAGTCCAGAGAGTGCACTGGCACCACTGGGGATGCAGCGCAGTGACTACAGAGAGTGCACTGTCTCCACTGGGGATGCAGTGCAGTGAGTCCAGAGAGTGTACTGTCAGCACTGGGGATGCAGTGCAGTGAGTCCAGAGAGTGCACTGGCACCACTGGTGATGCACTGCAGTGAGTCCAGAGAGTGCACTGGCACCACTGGCGATGCAGTGCAGTGAGTCCAGAGAGTGCACTGGCACCACTGGGGATGCACTGCAGTGAGTCCAGAGAGTGCACTGGCACCACTGGGGATTCACTGCAGTGAGTCCAGAGACTTCACAGGCACCACTTGGGATGCAGTGCAGTGAGTCCAGAGAGTGCACTGGCACCACTGGGGATGCAGTTCAGTGAGTCCAGAGAGTGAACAGGCACCACCGGGGATTCACTGCAGTGAGTCCAGAGAGTGCACTGGAACCACTGGGCATGCACTGCAGTGAGTCCAGAGAGTGCACTGGCACCACTGGGGATGCAGTGCAGTGAGTCCAGAGAGTGCACTGGCACCACTGGGGATGCAGTGCAGTGAGTCTAGAGAAAGCACTGGCACCACTGGTGATGCAGTGCAGTGACTCCAGAGAGTGCACTGGCACCACAGGGGATGCACTGCAGTGATTCCAGAGAGTGCACTGGCACCACTGGGGGTGCACTGCATTGAGTCCAGAGAGTGCACTGGCACCACTGGGGATGCAGTGCAGTGAGTCTAGAGAATGCACTGTCACCACTGGGGATGCAGTGCAGTGAGTCCAGAGAGTGCACTGGCACCACTGGGGATGCAGCGCAGTGACTACAGAGAGTGCACTGTCTCCACTGGGGATGCATTGCAGTGAGTCCAGAGAGTGCACTGGCACCACTGGGGATGCACTGCAGTGAGTCCAGAGAGTGCACTGCCACCACTGGTGATGCAGTGCAGTGAGTCCAGAGAGTGCACTGTCAGCACTGGGGATGCAGTGCAGTGAGTCCAGAGAGTGCACTGGCACCACTGGGGATGCACTGCAGTGAGTCCAGAGAGTGCACTGGCACCACTGGCGATGCAGTGTAGTGAGTCCAGAGAGTGCACTGGCACCACTGGGGATGCAGTGCAGTGAGTCCAGAGAGTGCACTGGAACAACAGGGGATGCACTGCAGTGACTCCAGAGAGTGCACTGGCACCACTGGGGATGCACAGCAGTGAGTCCAGAGAGTTCACTGGCACCACTGGGGATGCACTGCAGTGAGTCCAGAGAGTGCACTGGCACCACTGGGGATGCAGTGCAGTGAGTCCAGAGAGTGCACTGGCACCTCAGGGGCTACACTGCAGTGAGTCCAGAGAGTGCACTGGCACCACTGGATATGCACTGCAGTGAGTCCAGAGAGTGCACTGGCACCACTGGGGATGCACCTCGGTGAGTCCAGAGAGTTCTCTGGGAACACTTGGGATGCAGTGCAGTGAGTGCAGAGAGTGCACTGGCACCACTGGGGATGCAGTGCAGTGAGTCCAGAGAGTGCACTGGCACCACTGGGGATGCACTGCAGTGACTCGAAAGAGTGCACTGGCACCACTGCGGATGCAGTGCAGTGAGTCCGGAGAGTGCCCTGGCACCAAAGGTGATGCAGTGCAGTGAGTCCAGAGAGTGCACTGGCACCACTGGCGATGCAGTGCAGTGAGTCCAGAGAGTGCACTGGCACCACTGGGGATGCACTGCAGTGAGTCCAGAGAGTGCACTGGCACCACTGGGGATGCAGTGCAGTGAGTCCAGAGAGTGCACTGGCACCACTGGGGATGCACTGCAGTGAGTCCAGAGAGTGCTCTGGGAACACTGGGGATGCAGTGCAGTGAGTGCAGAGAGTGCACTGGCACAACTGGGGATGCACTGCAGTGACTCGAAAGAGTGCACTGGCACCACTGCGGATGCACTGCAGTGAGTCCGGAGAGTGCCCTGGCACCAATGGTGATGCAGTGCATTGAGTCTAGAGAGTGCAGTGGCACCACTGGGGATGCAGTGCCGTGAGTCCAGAGAGTGCACTGGCACCACTGGGGATGCAATGCAGTGACTCCATAGAGTGCACTGGCACCACTGGGGATGCACTGCAGTGATTACAGAGAGTGCACTGGCACCACCTGGGATGCAGTGCAGTGAGTCCAGAGAGTGCACTGGCACCTCTGATTATGCACTGCAGTGAGTCCAGAGAGTGCACTGGCACCACTGGGGATGCACTGCAGTGAGTCCAGAGAGTGCACTGGCACCACTGGGGATGCAGTGCAGTGAGTCCAGAGAGTGCAGAGGCACCACTGGGGATGCAGTGCTGTGACTACAGAGAGTGCACTGGCACCACTGCGGATGCAGTGCAGTGAGTCCAGAGAGTGCACTGGCTCCAATGGGGATACACTGCAGTGAGTCCAGAGAGTGCACTGGCACCACTGGGGATGCAGTGCAGTGAGTCCAGAGACTGCACTGGCACCAACTGGAGCTGCACTGCAGTGAGTCCTGAGATTGCACTTGCACCACTGGGGATGCAGTGCAGTGAGTCCAGAGACTACACTGGCACCACTGGGGATGCAGTGCAGTGAGTCCAGAGAGTGCACTGGCACCACTGTTCATGCAGTGCAGTGAGTCCAAAGAGTGCACTGGCACCACTGGGGATGCAGTGCATGAGTGCAGAGAATGCACTGGCACCACTGGGGATGCAGAGCAGTGAGTCCAGAGAGTGGACTGGCACCAGTGGGGATGGAGTGCAGTGAGTCCAGGGAGTGCACTGGCACCACTGGGGATGCACTGCAGTGAGTCCAGAGAGTGCACTGGCACCACTGGGGATGCAGTGCAGTGAGTCTAGAGAATGCACTGTCACCACTGGGGATGCAGTGCAGTGAGTGCAGAGAGTGCACTGGCACCACTGGGGATGCAGCGCAGTGACTACAGAGAGTGCACTGTCTCCACTGGGGATGCAGTGCAGTGAGTCCAGAGTGTGCACTGGCACCACTGGGGATGCACTGCAGTGAGTCCAGAGAGTGCACTGCCACCACTGGTGATGCAGTGCAGTGAGTCCAGAGAGTGCACTGTCAGCACTGGGGATGGAGTGCAGTGAGTCCAGAGAGTGCACTGGCACCACTGGTGATGCACTGCAGTGAGTCCAGAGAGTGCACTGGCACCACTGGGGATGCAGTGCAGTGAGTGCAGAGAGTGCACTGGCACCACTGGGGATGCAGTGCAGTGAGTGCAGAGAGTGCACTGGCACAACAGGGGATGCACTGCAGTGACTCCAGAGAGTGCACTGGCACCACTGGGGATGCACTGCAGTGAGTCCAGAGAGTGCACTGGCACCACTGGGGATGCACTGCAGTGAGTCCAGAGAGTGCACTGGCACCACTGGGGATGCAGTGCAGTGAGTCCAGAGAATACACTGGCACCTCAGGGACTACACTTCAGTGAGTCCAGAGAGTGCACTGGCACCACTGGGAATGCACTGCAGTGAGTCCAGAGAGTGCACTGGCACCACTGGGGATGCACCTCAGTGAGTCCAGAGAGTGCTCTGGGAACACTGGGGATGCAGTGCAGTGAGTGCAGAGAGTGCACTGGCACGACTGGGGATGCACTGCGGTGAGTCCAGAGACTGCACTGGCACCAACTGGAGCTGCACTGCAGTGAGTCCTGAGATTGCACTTGCACCACTGGGGATGCACTGCAGTGAGTCCAGAGACTACACTGGCACCACTGGGGATGCAGTGCAGTGAGTCCAGAGAGTGCACTGGCACCACTGTTCATGCAGTGCAGTGAGTCCAAAGAGTGCACTGGCACCACTGGGGATGCAGTGCATGAGTGCAGAGAATGCACTGGCACCACTGGGGATGCAGTGCAGTGAGTCCAGAGAGTGGACTGGCACCAGTGGGGATGGAGTGCAGAGAGTCCAGAGAGTGCACTGTCAGCACTGGGGATGCAGTGCAGTGAGTCCAGAGACTTCACGGGCACCACTTGGGATGCAGTGCAGTTGAGTCCAGAGAGTGCACTGGCACCTTGGGGATGCAGTGCAGTGAGTCCAGAGAGTGCACTGGCACCAGTGGGGGTGCACTGCAGTGAGTCCAGGGAGTGCACTGGCACCACTGGGGTTGCAGTGCAGTGAGTCCAGAGAGTGCACTGGCACCACTGGATGCACTGTAGTGAGTCCAGAGAGTGCACTGTCAGCACTGGGGATGCAGTGCAGTGAGTCCAGAGAGTGCACTGGCACCCCTGGGGATGCACTGCAATGAGTCCAGACAGTGCACTGGCACCACTGGGGATGCAGTGCAGTGAGTCCAGAGAGTACACTGGCACCACTGGTGATGCAGTGCAGTGAGTGCAGAGAGTGCACTGGCACCACTGGGGATGCACTGCAGTGAGTCCAGAGAGTGCTCTGGCACCACTGGGGATGCAGTGCAGTTAGTCTAGAGAGTGCACTGGCACCACTGGGGATGCACTGCAGTGAGTCCAGAGAGTGCACTGGCACCACTGGTGATGCAGTGCAGTGAGTGCAGAGAGTGCACTGGCACCACTGGGGATGCACTGCAGTGATTCCAGAGAGTACACTGGCACCACTGGGGATGCACTGCAGTGAGTCCAGAGAGTGCACTGGCACCACTGGGGATGCACTGCAGTGAGTCCAGAGAGTGCACTGGCACCACTGGGGATGCACTGCAGTGAGTCCAGAGAGTGCACTGGCACCACTGGTGATGCAGTGCAGTGAGTCCAGAGAGTGCACTGTCAGCACTGGGGATGCAGTGCAACGAGTCCAGAGAGTGCACTGGCACCACTGGTGATGCAGTGCAGTGAGTCCAGAGAGTGCACTGGCACCACTGGGGATGCAGTGCAGTGAGTCCAGAGAGTGCACTGGCACCACTGGGAATGCAGTGCAGTGAGTCCAGAGAGTGCACTGGAACAACAGGGGATGCACTGCAGTGACTCCAGAGAGTGCACTGGCACCACTGGGGATGCAGTGCAGTGAGTCCAGAGAGTGCACTGGAACCACTGGGCATGAACTGCAGTGAGTCCAGAGAGTGCACTGGCACCTCAGGGGCTGCACTGTAGTGAGTCCAGAAGTGCACTGGCACCACTGTGGATGCAGTGAAGTGAGTCCAGAGAGTGCACTGGCAACACTGGTAATGCAGTCCAGTGCGTGCAGAGAGTGCACTGGCACCCGTGGGGAAGCACTGCAGTGAGTCCAGAGAGTGCACTGGCACCACTGGGGATGCACTGCAGTGAGTCCAGAGAGTGCACTGGCACAACTGGGGATGCAGTGCAGTGAGTCCAAAGAGTGCACTGGCACCACTGGGATGCAGTGCAGTGAGTCCAGAGAGTGCACTGGCACCACTGGGGATGCAGTGCAGTGAGTCCAGAGAGTGCACTGTCAGCACTGGGGATGCAATGCAGTGAGTCCAGAGAGTGCAATGGAACCACTGGGTATGCAGTGCAGTGAGTCCAGAGAGTGCACTGGCACCACTGGGGATGCAGTGCAGTGAGTCCAGAGAGTGCACTGGCACTTCTGGGGATGCAGTGCAGTTAGTGCAGAGAGTGCACTAGCACAACAGGGGATGCATTGCAGTGACTCTAGAGAGTGCACTGGCACCACTGGGGATTCACTGCAGTGAGTATAGAGAGTGCACTGGCACCACTGGGGATTCACTGCAGTGAGTCCAGAGACTTCACAGGCACCACTTGGGATGCAGTGCAGTGAGTCCAGAGAGTGCACTGGCACCACTGGGGATGCAGTTCAGTGAGTCCAGAGAGTGAACTGGCACCAACGGGGATTCACTGCAGTGAGTCCAGAGAGTGCACTGGAACCACTGGGCATGCACTGCAGTGAGTCCAGAGAGTGCACTGAAACCACTGGGGATTCACTGCAGTGAGTCCAGAGAGTGCACTGACACCACTGGGGATTCACTGCAGTGAGTCCAGAGAGTGCACTGGCACCACTGGGGATGCAGTGCAGTGAGTCCAGAGAGTGCACTGGCACCACTGGGGATGTGGTGCAGTGAGTCCAGAGAGTGCACTGGCACCACTGGGGATGCAGTGCAGTGAGTCTCGAGAAAGCACTGGCACCACTGGTGATGCAGTGCAGTGACTCCAGAGAGTGCACTGGCACCACAGGGGATGCACTGCAGTGATTCCAGAGAGTGCACGGGCACCACTGGGGATGCACTGCAGTGAGTCCAGAGAGTGCACTGGCACCACTGGGGATGCAGTGCAGTGAGTCTAGAGAATGCACTGTCACCACTGGGGATGCAGTGCAGTGAGTCCAGAGAGTGCACTGGCACCACTGGGGATGCACTGCAGTGAGTCCAGAGAGTGCACTGCCACCACTGGTGATGCAGTGCAGTGAGTCCAGAGAGTGCACTGGCACCACTGGTGATGCACTGCAGTGAGTCCAGAGAGTGCACTGGCACCACTGGGGATGCACTGCTGTGAGTCCAGAGAGTGCACTGGCACCACTGGGGATGCAGTGCAGTGAGTCCAGAGAGTGCAATGGCACCACTGGGGATGCAGTGCAGTGAGTCCAGAGAGTGCACTGGCACCACTGCGGATGCACTGCAGTGAGTCCAGAGAGTGCACTGCCAGCACTGGGGATGCAGTGCAGGTAGTCCAGAGAGTGCACTGGCACCACTGGGGATGCACTGCAGTGAGTCCAGAGAGTGCACTGGCACCACTTGGGATGCAATGCAGTGAGTCCAGAGAGTGCAATGGAACCACTGGAGATGCAGTGCAGTGAGTCCAGAGAGTGCACTGGCACCACTGGGGATGCAGTGCAGTGAGTCCAGAGAGTGCACTGGCACCACTGGGGATGCACTGCAGTGAGTCCAGAGACTGCACTGGCACCACTGGGGATGCAGTGCAGTGAGTCTAGAGAAAGCACTGGCACCACTGGTGATGCAGTGCAGTGACTCCAGAGAGTGCACTGGCACCACAGGGGATGCACTGCAGTGATTCCAGAGAGTGCACTGGCACCACTGGGGATGCAGTGCAGTGAGTCCAGAGAGTGCACTGGCACCACTGGGGATGCAGTGCAGTGAGTCTAGAGAATGCACTGTCACCACTGGGGATGCAGTGCAGTGAGTCCAGAGAGTGCACTGGCACCACTGGGGATGCAGCGCAGTGACTACAGAGAGTGCACTGTCTCCACTGGGGATGCAGTGCAGTGAGTCCAGAGAGTGCACTGGCACCACTGGGGATGCACTGCAGTGAGTCCAGAGAGTGCACTGCCACCACTGGTGATGCAGTGCAGTGAGTCCAGAGAGTGCACTGTCAGCACTGGGGATGCAGTGCAGAGAGTCCAGAGAGTGCACTGGCACCACTGGGGATGCACTGCAGTGAGTCCAGAGAGTGCACTGGCACCACTGGGGATGCAGTGCAGTGAGTCCAGAGAGTGCACTGGCACCACTGGGGATGCAGTGCAGTGAGTGCAGAGAGTGCACTGGCACAACAGGGGATGCACTGCAGTGACTCCAGAGAGTGCACTGGCACCACTGGGGATGCACTGCAGTGAGTCCAGAGAGTGCACTGGAACCACTGGGCATGCACTGCAGTGAGTCCAGGGAGTGCACTAGCACAACAGGGGATGCATTGCAGTGACTCTAGAGAGTGCACTGGCACCACTGGGGATTCACTGCAGTGAGTCCAGAGACTTCACAGGCACCACTGGGGATGCAGTGCAGTGAGTCCAGAGAGTGCACTGGCACCACTGGGGATGCAGTTCAGTGAGTCCAGAGAGTGAACTGGCACCACCGGGGATTCACTGCAGTGAGTCCAGAGAGTGCACTGGAACCACTGGGCATGCACTGCAGTGAGTCCAGAGAGTGCACTGCCACCACTGGGGATTCACTGCAGTGAGTCCAGAGAGTGCACTGACACCACTGGGGATTCACTGCAGTGAGTCCAGAGAGTGCACTGGCACCACTGGGGATGCAGTGCAGTGAGTCCAGAGAGTGCACTGGCACCACTGGGGATGCAGTGCAGTGAGTCCAGAGAGTGCACTGCCACCACTGGTGATGCAGTGCAGTGAGTCTCGAGAAAGCACTGGCACCACTGGGGATGCACTGCAGTGAGTCCAGAGAGTGCACTGCCACCACTGGTGATGCAGTGCAGTGAGTCCAGAGAGTGCACTGTCAGCACTGGGGATGCAGTGCAGTGAGTCCAGAGAGTGCACTGGCACCACTGGGGATGCACTGCTGTGAGTCCAGAGAGTGCACTGGCACCACTGGGGATGCAGTGCAGTGAGTCCAGAGAGTGCACTGGCACCACTGGGGATGCAGTGCAGTGAGTCCAGAGAGTGCACTGGCACCACTGGTGATGCAGTTCAGTGAGTCCAGAGAGTGCACTGCCACCACTGGGGATGCAGTGCAGGTAGTCCAGAGAGTGCACTGACACCACTGGGGATGCACTGCAGTGAGTCCAGAGAGTGCACTGGCACCACTTGGGATGCAATGCAGTGAGTCCAGAGAGTGCAATGGAACCACTGGAGATGCAGTGCAGTGAGTCCAGAGAGTGCACTGGCACCACTGGGGATGCAGTGCAGTGAGTCCAGAGAGTGCACTGGCACCACTGGGCATGCAGTGCAGTGAGTCCAGAGAGTGCACTGGCACCACTGGGGATGCAGTGCAGTGAGTCTAGAGAAAGCACTGGCACCACTGGTGATGCAGTGCAGTGACTCCAGAGAGTGCACTGGCACCACAGGGGATGCACTGCAGTGATTCCAGAGAGTGCACTGGCACCACTGGGGATGCAGTGCAGTGAGTCCAGAGAGTGCACTGGCACCACTGGGGATGCACTGCAGTGAGTCTAGAGAATGCACTGTCACCACTGGGGATGCAGTGCAGTGAGTCCAGAGAGTGCACTGGCACCAGTGGGGATGCAGCGCAGTGACTACAGAGAGTGCACTGTCTCCACTGGGGATGCAGTTCAGTGAGTCCAGAGAGTGCACTGGCACCACTGGGGATGCACTGCAGTGAGTCCAGAGAGTGCACTGCCACCACTGGTGATGCAGTGCAGTGAGTCCAGAGAGTGCACTGTCAGCACTGGGGATGCAGTGCAGTGAGTCCAGAGAGTGCACTGGCACCACTGGGGATGCACTGCAGTGAGTCCAGAGAGTGCACTGGCACCACTGGGGATGCAGTGCAGTGAGTCCAGAGAGTGCACTGGCACCACTGGGGATGCAGTGCAGTGAGTGCAGAGAGTGAACTGGCACAACAGGGGATGCACTGCAGTGACTCCAGAGAGTGCACTGGCACCACTGGGGATGCACTACAGTGAGTCCAGAGGGTGCACTGGAACCACTGGGCATGCACTGCAGTGAGTCCAGGGAGTGCACTGGCACCTCAGGGGCTGCACTGTAGTGAGTCCAGAAGTGCACTGGCACCACTGTGGATGCAGTGAAGTGAGTCCAGGAAGTGCACTGGCAACACTGGTAATGCAGTCCAGTGCGTGCAGAGAGTGCACTGGCACCTTGGGGATGCACTGCAGTGAGTCCAGAGAGTGCTCTGGGAACACTGGGGATGCAGTGCAGTGAGTGCAGAGAGTGCACTGGCACCACTGGGGATGCAGTGCAGTGAGTGCAGAGAGTGCACTGGCACAACTGGGGATGCACTGCAGTGACTCGAAAGAGTGCACTGGCACCACTGCGGATGCACTGCAGTGAGTCCGGAGAGTGCCCTGGCAGCAATGGTGATGCAGTGCATTGAGTCCAGAGAGTGCAGTGGCACCACTGGGGATGGAGTGCAGTGAGTCCAGAGAGTGCACTGGCACCACTGGGGATGCAATGCAGTGACTCCATAGAGTGCACTGGCACCACTGGGGATGCACTGCAGTGATTCCAGAGAGTGCACTGGCACCACCTGGGATGCAGTGCAGTGAGTCCAGAGAGTGCACTGGCACCACTGATTATGCACTGCAGTGAGTCCAGAGAGTGCACTGGCACCACTGGGGATGCACTGCAGTGAGTCCAGAGAGTGCACTGGCACCACTGGGGATGCAGTGCAGTGACTCCAGAGAGTGCAGAGGCACCACTGGGGATGCAGTGCTGTGACTACAGAGAGTGCACTGGCACCACTGCGGATGCAGTGCAGTGAGTCCAGAGAGTGCACTGGCTCCAATGGGGATACACTGCAGTGATTCCAGAGAGTGCACTGGCACCACTGGGGATGCAGTGCAGTGAGTCCAGAGACTGCACTGGCACCAAATGGAGCTGCACTGCAGTGAGTCCTGAGATTGCACTTGCACCACTGGGGATGCAGTGCAGTGAGTCCAGAGACTACACTGGCACCACTGGGGATGCAGTGCAGTGAGTCCAGAGAGTGCATTGGCACCACTGTTCATGCAGTGCAGTGAGTCCAAAGAGTGCACTGGCACCACTGGGGATGCAGTGCATGAGTGCAGAGAATGCACTGGCACCACTGGGGATGCAGTGCAGTGAGTCCAGAGAGTGGACTGGCACCAGTGGGGATGGAGTGCAGTGAGTCCAGAGAGTGCACTGGCACCACTGGGGATGCACTGCAGTGAGTCCAGAGAGTGCACTGGCACCACTGGGGATGCAGTGCAGTGAGTCTAGACAATGCACTGTCACCACTGGGGATGCAGTGCAGTGAGTGCAGAGAGTGCACTGGCACCACTGGGGATGCAGCGCAGTGACTACAGAGAGTGCACTGTCTCCACTGGGGATGCAGTGCAGTGAGTCCAGAGAGTGCACTGGCACCACTGGGGATGCAGTGCAGTGAGTCCAGAGAGTGCACTGCCACCACTGGTGATGCAGTGCAGTGAGTCCAGAGAGTGCACTGTCAGCACTGGGGATGCAGTGCAGTGAGTCCAGAGAGTGCACTGGCACCACTGGGGATGCAGTGCAGTGAGTCCAGAGAGTGCACTGGCACCACTGGGGATACACTGCAGTGAGTGCAGAGAGTGCATTGGCACCACTGAGGATGCAGTGCAGTGAGTCCAGAGACTGCACTGGCACCAACTGGAGCTGCACTGCACTGAGTCCAGAGACTGCACTGGCACCAACTGGAGCTGCACTGCAGTGATTCCAGAGAGTGCACTGGCACCACTGGGGATGCACTGCAGTGATTCCAGAGAGTGCACTGGCACCACTGATGATGCACTGCAGTGAGTCCAGAGAGTGCACTGGCACCACTGGGGATGCAGTGCAGTGAGTCCAGAGAGTGCACTGGCACCACTGGGGATGCAGTGCAGTGACTCCAGAGAGCGCAGAGGCACCACTGGGGATGCAGTGCTGTGACTGCAGAGAGTGCACTGGCACGACTGCGGATGCAGTGCAGTGAGTCCAGAGAGTGCACTGGCACCACTGGGGATACACTGCAGTGACTCCAGAGAGTGCACTGGCACCACTGGGGATGCACTGCGGAGGGTCCAGAGAGTGCACTGGCACCACTGGCGATGCAGTACAGTGAGTCCAGAGAGTGCACTGGCACCACTGGGGATGCACTGCAGTGAGTCCAAAGAGTGCTCTGGCACCACTGGGGATGCAGTTCAGTGAGTCCAGAGAATGCACTGGCACCACTGGGGATACAGTGCAGTGACTCCAGAGAGTGCACTGGCACCACTGGGGATGCACTGCGGTGAGTCCAGAGAGTGCACTGGCACCACTGGGGATGCAGTGCAGTGAGTCCAGAGAGTGCACTGTCAGCACTGGGGATGCAGTGCAGTGAGTCCAGAGAGTGCACTGGCACCACTGGGGATGCACTGCAGTGAGTCCAGAGAGTGCACTGGCACCACTGGGGATGCACTGCAGTGAGTCCAGAGAGTGCACTGGCACCACTGGGGATGCAGTGCAGTGAGTGCAGAGAGTGCACTGGCACAACAGGGGATGCACTGCAGTGACTCCAGAGAGTGCACTGGCACCACTGGGGATGCAGTGCAGTGAGTCCAGAGAGTGCACTGGAACCACTGGGCATGCACTGCAGTGAGTCCAGGGAGTGCACTGGCACCTCAGGGGCTGCACTGTAGTGAGTCCAGAAGTGCACTGGCACCACTGTGGATGCAGTGAAGTGAGTCCAGAGAGTGCACTGGCAACACTGGTAATGCAGTCCAGTGCGTGCAGAGAGTGCACTGGCACCTTGGGGATGCACTGCAGTGAGTCCAGAGAGTGCACTGCCACCACTGGTGATGCAGTGCAGTGAGTCCAGAGAGTGCACTGTCAGCACTGGGGATGCAGTGCAGTGAGTCCAGAGAGTGCACTGGCACCACTGGGGATGCACTGCTGTGAGTCCAGAGAGTGCACTGGCACCACTGGGGATGCAGTGCAGTGAGTCCAGAGAGTGCACTGGCACCACTGGGGATGCAGTGCCGTGAGTCCAGAGAGTGCACTGGCACCACTGGTGATGCAGTTCAGTGAGTCCAGAGAGTGCACTGCCACCACTGGGGATGCACTGCAGTGATTCCAGAGAGTGCACTGGCACCACTGGGGATGCACTGCAGTGAGTCCAGAGAGTGCACTGGCACCACTTGGGATGCAGTGCAGTGACTCCAGAGAGTGCAGAGGCACCACTGGGGATGCAGTGCAGTGAGTCCAGAGAGTGCACTGGCACCACTGGGGATGCAGTGCAGTGAGTCCAGAGAGTGCACTGGCACCACTGGGGATGCACTGCAGTGAGTCCAGAGAGTGCACTGGCACCACTGGGGATGCAGTGCAGTGAGTCTAGAGAAAGCACTGGCACCACTGGTGATGCAGTGCAGTGACTCCAGAGAGTGCACTGGCACCACAGGGGATGCACTGCAGTGATTCCAGAGAGTGCACTGGCACCACTGGGGATGCAGTGCAGTGAGTCCAGAGAGTGCACTGGCACCACTGGGGATGCACTGCAGTGAGTCTAGAGAATGCACTGTCACCACTGGGGATGCAGTGCAGTGAGTCCAGAGAGTGCACTGGCACCAGTGGGGATGCAGCGCAGTGACTACAGAGAGTGCACTGTCTCCACTGGGGATGCTGTGCAGTGAGTCCAGAGAGTGCACTGGCACCACTGGGGATGCACTGCAGTGAGTCCAGAGAGTGCACTGCCACCACTGGTGATGCAGTGCAGTGAGTCCAGAGAGTGCACTGTCAGCACTGGGGATGCAGTGCAGTGAGTCCAGAGAGTGCACTGGCACCACTGGGGATGCACTGCAGTGAGTCCAGAGAGTGCACTGGCACCACTGGGGATGCAGTGCAGTGAGTCCAGAGAGTGCACTGGCACCACTGGGGATGCAGTGCAGTGAGTGCAGAGAGTGAACTGGCACAACAGGGGATGCACTGCAGTGACTCCAGAGAGTGCACTGGCACCACTGGGGATGCACTGCAGTGAGTCCAGAGAGTGCACTGGAACCACTGGGCATGCACTGCAGTGAGTCCAGGGAGTGCACTGGCACCTCAGGGGCTGCACTGTAGTGAGTCCAGAAGTGCACTGGCACCACTGTGGATGCAGTGAAGTGAGTCCAGGAAGTGCACTGGCAACACTGGTAATGCAGTCCAGTGCGTGCAGAGAGTGCACTGGCACCTTGGGGATGCACTGCAGTGAGTCCAGAGAGTGCACTGCCACCACTGGTGATGCAGTGCAGTGAGTCCAGAGAGTGCACTGTCAGCACTGGGGATGCAGTGCAGTGAGTCCAGAGAGTGCACTGGCACCACTGGGGATGCACTGCTGTGAGTCCAGAGAGTGCACTGGCACCACTGGGGATGCAGTGCAGTGAGTCCAGAGAGTGCACTGGCACCACTGGGGATGCAGTGCCGTGAGTCCAGAGAGTGCACTGGCACCACTGGTGATGCAGTTCAGTGAGTCCAGAGAGTGCACTGCCACCACTGGGGATGCAGTGCAGGTAGTCCAGAGAGTGCACTGGCACCACTGGGGATGCACTGCAGTGAGTCCAGAGAGTGCACTGGCACCACTGGGGATGCAGTGCAGTGACTCCAGAGAGTGCACTGGCACCACAGGGGATGCACTGCAGTGATTCCAGAGAGTGCACTGGCACCACTGGGGATGCAGTGCAGTGAGTCCAGAGAGTGCACTGGCACCACTGGGGATGCACTGCAGTGAGTCTAGAGAATGCACTGTCACCACTGGGGATGCAGTGCAGTGAGTCCAGAGAGTGCACTGGCACCAGTGGGGATGCAGCGCAGTGACTACAGAGAGTGCACTGTCTCCACTGGGGATGCTGTGCAGTGAGTCCAGAGAGTGCACTGGCACCACTGGGGATGCACTGCAGTGAGTCCAGAGAGTACACTGCCACCACTGGTGATGCAGTGCAGTGAGTCCAGAGAGTGCACTGTCAGCACTGGGGATGCAGTGCAGTGAGTCCAGAGAGTGCACTGGCACCACTGGGGATGCACTGCAGTGAGTCCAGAGAGTGCACTGGCACCACTGGGGATGCAGTGCAGTGAGTCCAGAGAGTGCACTGGCACCACTGGGGATGCAGTGCAGTGAGTGCAGAGAGTGAACTTTCACAACAGGGGATGCACTGCAGTGACTCCAGAGAGTGCACTGGCACCACTGGGGATGCACTGCAGTGAGTCCAGAGAGTGCACTGGAACCACTGGGCATGCACTGCAGTGAGTCCAGGGAGTGCACTGGCACCTCAGGGGCTGCACTGTAGTGAGTCCAGAAGTGCACTGGCACCACTGTGGATGCAGTGAAGTGAGTCCAGGAAGTGCACTGGCAACACTGGTAATGCAGTCCAGTGCGTGCAGAGAGTGCACTGGCACCTTGGGGATGCACTGCAGTGAGTCCAGAGAGTGCTCTGGGAACACTGGGGATGCAGTGCAGTGAGTGCAGAGAGTGCACTGGCACCACTGGGGATGCAGTGCAGTGAGTGCAGAGAGTGCACTGGCACAACTGGGGATGCACTGCAGTGACTCGAAAGAGTGCACTGGCACCACTGCGGATGCACTGCAGTGAGTCCGGAGAGTGCCCTGGCAGCAATGGTGATGCAGTGCATTGAGTCCAGAGAGTGCAGTGGCACCACTGGGGATGGAGTGCAGTGAGTCCAGAGAGTGCACTGGCACCACTGGGGATGCAATGCAGTGACTCCATAGAGTGCACTGGCACCACTGGGGATGCACTGCAGTGATTCCAGAGAGTGCACTGGCACCACTGGGGATGCACTGCAGTGAGTCCAGAGAGTGCACTGGCACCACTGGGGATGCAGTGCAGTGAGTCCAGAGAGTGCACTGGCACCACTGGGGATGCACTGCAGTGAGTCCAGAGAGTGCACTGGCACCACTGGGGATGCAGTGCAGTGACTCCAGAGAGTGCAGAGGCACCACTGGGGATGCAGTGCTGTGACTACAGAGAGTGCACTGGCACCACTGCGTATGCAGTGCAGTGAGTCCAGAGAGTGCACTGGCTCCAATGGGGATACACTGCAGTGATTCCAGAGAGTGCACTGGCACCACTGGGGATGCAGTGCAGTGAGTCCAGAGACTGCACTGGCACCAAATGGAGCTGCACTGCAGTGAGTCCTGAGATTGCACTTGCACCACTGGGGATGCAGTGCAGTGAGTCCTGAGACTACACTGGCACCACTGGGGATGCAGTGCAGTGAGTCCAGAGAGTGCATTGGCACCACTGTTCATGCAGTGCAGTGAGTCCAAAGAGTGCACTGGCACCACTGGGGATGCAGTGCATGAGTGCAGAGAATGCACTGGCACCACTGGGGATGCAGTGCAGTGAGTCCAGAGAGTGGACTGGCACCAGTGGGGATGGAGTGCAGTGAGTCCAGAGAGTGCACTGGCACCACTGGGGATGCACTGCAGTGAGTCCAGAGAGTGCACTGGCACCACTGGGGATGCAGTGCAGTGAGTCTAGACAATGCACTGTCACCACTGGGGATGCAGTGCAGTGAGTGCAGAGAGTGCACTGGCACCACTGGGGATGCAGCGCAGTGACTACAGAGAGTGCACTGTCTCCACTGGGGATGCAGTGCAGTGAGTCCAGAGAGTGCACTGGCACCACTGGGGATGCAGTGCAGTGAGTCCAGAGAGTGCACTGGCACCACTGGGGATGCAGTGCAGTGAGTCCAGAGAGTGCACTGGCACCACTGGGGATACACTGCAGTGAGTGCAGAGAGTGCATTGGCACCACTGAGGATGCAGTGCAGTGAGTCCAGAGACTGCACTGGCACCAACTGGAGCTGCACTGCAGTGAGTCCTGAGATTGCACTG